>NC_063215.1:1509530-1547611 GCF_020740725.1 Corvus hawaiiensis
ATAACTCCTGGATAACTCCTGGATAACTCCTGGATAACCCCTGGATAACCCCTGGATAACTCCTGGATAACTCCTGGATAACTCCTGGATAACCCCTGGATAACCCCTGGATAACTCCTGGATAACCCCTGGATAACTCCTGGATAACCCCTGGATAACTCCTGGATAACTCCTGGATAACTCCTGGATAACCCCTGGATAACCCCTGGATAACTCCTGGATAACTCCTGGATAACTCCTGGATAACCCCTGGATAACCCCTGGATAACTCCTGGATAACCCCTGGATAACTCCTGGATAACCCCTGGATAACCCCTGGATAACCCCTGGATAACTCCTGGATAACTCCTGGATAACCCCTGGATAACTCCTGGATAACTCCTGGATAACCCCTGGATAACTCCTGGATAACCCCTGGATAACCCCTGGATAACCCCTGGATAACTCCTGGATAACCCCTGGATAACTCCTGGATAACCCCTGGATAACTCAGGGATAACCCCTGGATAACCCCTGGATAACTCCTGGATAACCCCTGGATAACTCCTGGATAACCCCTGGATAACCCCTGGATAACTCCTGGATAACTCCTGGATAACTCCTGGATAACCCCTGGATAACCCCTGGATAACCCCTGGATAACTCCTGGATAACTCCTGGATAACCCCTGGATAACCCCTGGATAACCCCTGGATAACTCCTGGATAACCCCTGGATAACTCCTGGATAACCCCTGGATAACTCCTGGATAACCCCTGGATAACCCCTGGATAACCCCTGGATAACTCCTGGATAACTCCTGGATAACCCCTGGATAACTCCTGGATAACTCCTGGATAACCCCTGGATAACTCCTGGATAACTCCTGGATAACCCCTGGATAACTCCTGGATAACTCCTGGATAACTCCTGGATAACCCCTGGATAACCCCTGGATAACCCCTGGATAACTCCTGGATAACTCCTGGATAACCCCTGGATAACCCCTGGATAACTCCTGGATAACTCCTGGATAACCCCTGGATAACCCCAAACGCGGCCTCTCCCCTTCCATTCCCAGTCCATTCCCAGTCCCTTCCCCGGCCATTCCCAGTCCCTTCCCATTCCATTCCATTCCCAGTCCCTTCCCAGTCCCTTACCTGACCATTCCCAGTCCCTTCCCTGACCATTCCCAGTCCCTTCCCTGACCATTCCCAGTCCATTCCCAGTCCCTTCCCTGACCATTCCCAGTCCATTCCCGGAGCAGAGACTGAGCCCATGGGAGGGACCCCCCGCTGGCCATTCCCAGTCCCTTTCCAGTCCCTTCCCAATCCATTCCCAGTCCCTTTCCCTGGCCATTCCTTTCCCGGCCATTCCCAGTCCCTTCCTAGTCCGTTCCCAGTCCATTCCCAGTCCCTTCCCTGGCCATTCCCAGTCCATTCCCAGTCCCTTTCCATTCCCAGTCCCTTTCCATTCCCTTCCCAGTCCCTTACCCGGCCATTCCCAGTCCCTTCCCTGGCCATTCCCAGTCTGTTCCCAGTCCATTCCCCGGCCATTCCCAGTCCCTTCCCCGGCCATTCCCAGTTCCTTCCCTGTCCATTCCCAGTCCCTTCCCAGTCCCTTCCCTTGCCATTCCCAGTCCCTTCACTTTCCAGTCCCTTCCCAGTCCCTTCCCTTGCCAGTCCCTTCCCATTCCAGTCCCTTCCCAGTCCATTCCCAGTCCCTTCCCTGACCATTCCCATTCCCTTCCCAGTCCCTTCCCTGGCCATTCCCAGTCCCTTCCCATTCCATTCCTTTCCCAGTCCCTTCCCAGTCCATTCCCAGTCCCTTCCCTGACCATTCCCATTCCCTTCCCATTCCCAGTCCCTTCCCTGGCCATTCCCAGTCCATTCCCATTCCATTCCTTTCCCAGTCCATTCCCAGTCCCTTCTCTGGCCATTCCCTGGCCATTCCCAGTCCCTTTCCATTCCCTTCCCAGTCCCTTACCCGGCCATTCCCAGTCCCTTCCCTGGCCATTCCCAGTCCCTTCCCAGTCCATTCCCAGTCCCTTCCCCGGCCATTCCCAGTTCCTTCCCTGTCCATTCCCAGTCCCTTCCCATTCCATTCCATTCCCAGTCCATTCCCCGTTCCTTCCCTGGCCATTCCCAGTCCCTTCCCATTCCATTCCATTCCCAGTCCCTTCCCAGTCCCTTCCCTGGCCATTCCCAGTCCCTTCCCATTCCATTCCTTTCCCTGGACATTCCCAGTCCATTCCCCGTCCCTTCCCTGGCCATTCCCAGTCCCTTCCCATTCCATTCCATTCCCAGTCCCTTCCCAGTCCCTTCCCTGACCATTCCCAGTCCCTTCCCTGACCATTCCCAGTCCCTTCCCAATCCATTCCCAGTCCCTTTCCCTGGCCATTCCTTTCCCGGCCATTCCCAGTCCATTCCCAGTCCCTTCCCTGACCATTCCCAGTCCCTTCCCTGACCATTCCCAGTCCATTCCCGGAGCAGAGACTGAGCCCATGGGAGGGACCCCCCGCTGGCCATTCCCAGTCCCTTTCCAGTCCCTTCCCAATCCATTCCCAGTCCCTTTCCCGGCCATTCCTTTCCCGGCCATTCCCAGTCCCTTCCTAGTCCGTTCCCAGTCCATTCCCCGTCCCTTCCCTGGCCATTCCCAGTCCCTTCCCATTCCATTCCATTCCCAGTCCCTTCCCAGTCCCTTCCCTGGCCATTCCCAGTCCCTTCCCTGACCATTCCCAGTCCATTCCCGGAGCAGAGACTGAGCCCATGGGAGGGACCCCCCGCTGGCCATTCCCAGTCCCTTTCCAGTCCCTTCCCAATCCATTCCCAGTCCCTTTCCCGGCCATTCCTTTCCCGGCCATTCCCAGTCCCTTCCTAGTCCGTTCCCAGTCCATTCCCAGTCCCTTCCCTGGCCATTCCCAGTCCCTTCCCAGTCCCTTCCCTGACCATTCCCAGTCCCTTCCCTGACCATTCCCAGTCCATTCCCAGTCCCTTTCCATTCCCTTCCCAGTCCCTTACCCGGCCATTCCCAGTCCCTTCCCTGGCCATTCCCAGTCCATTCCCAGTCCCTTTCCATTCCCTTCCCAGTCCCTTCCCTGGCCATTCCCAGTCCCTTCCCATTCCATTCCTTTCCCAGTCCCTTCCCAGTCCATTCCCAGTCCCTTCCCTGACCATTCCCATTCCCTTCCCATTCCCAGTCCCTTCCCTGGCCATTCCCAGTCCATTCCCATTCCATTCCTTTCCCAGTCCATTCCCAGTCCCTTCTCTGGCCATTCCCTGGCCATTCCCAGTCCCTTTCCATTCCCTTCCCAGTCCCTTACCCGGCCATTCCCAGTCCCTTCCCTGGCCATTCCCAGTCCCTTCCCAGTCCATTCCCAGTCCCTTCCCCGGCCATTCCCAGTTCCTTCCCTGTCCATTCCCAGTCCCTTCCCATTCCATTCCATTCCCAGTCCATTCCCCGTTCCTTCCCTGTCCATTCCCAGTCCCTTCCCATTCCATTCCATTCCCAGTCCATTCCCCGTTCCTTCCCTGGCCATTCCCAGTCCCTTCCCATTCCATTCCATTCCCAGTCCCTTCCCAGTCCCTTCCCAGTCCCTTCCCTGGCCATTCCCAGTCCCTTCCCATTCCATTCCTTTCCCTGGACATTCCCAGTCCATTCCCCGTCCCTTCCCTGGCCATTCCCAGTCCCTTCCCATTCCATTCCATTCCCAGTCCCTTCCCAGTCCCTTCCCTGACCATTCCCAGTCCCTTCCCTGACCATTCCCAGTCCCTTCCCAATCCATTCCCAGTCCCTTTCCCTGGCCATTCCTTTCCCGGCCATTCCCAGTCCATTCCCAGTCCCTTCCCTGACCATTCCCAGTCCCTTCCCTGACCATTCCCAGTCCATTCCCGGAGCAGAGACTGAGCCCATGGGAGGGACCCCCCGCTGGCCATTCCCAGTCCCTTTCCAGTCCCTTCCCAATCCATTCCCAGTCCCTTTCCCGGCCATTCCTTTCCCGGCCATTCCCAGTCCCTTCCTAGTCCGTTCCCAGTCCATTCCCAGTCCCTTACCCGGCCATTCCCAGTCCCTTCCCTGGCCATTCCCAGTCCATTCCCAGTCCCTTTCCATTCCCTTCCCAGTCCCTTCCCTGGCCATTCCCAGTCCCTTCCCATTCCATTCCTTTCCCAGTCCCTTCCCAGTCCATTCCCAGTCCCTTCCCTGACCATTCCCATTCCCTTCCCATTCCCGTCCCTTCCCTGGCCATTCCCAGTCCATTCCCATTCCATTCCTTTCCCAGTCCATTCCCAGTCCCTTCCCTGGCCATTCCCAGTCCATTCCCAGTCCCTTTCCATTCCCTTCCCAGTCCCTTACCCGGCCATTCCCAGTCCCTTCCCTGGCCATTCCCAGTCCCTTCCCAGTCCATTCCCAGTCCCTTCCCCGGCCATTCCCAGTTCCTTCCCTGTCCATTCCCAGTCCCTTCCCATTCCATTCCATTCCCAGTCCCTTCCCAGTCCCTTCCCTGGCCATTCCCAGTCCCTTCCCATTCCATTCCTTTCCCTGGACATTCCCAGTCCATTCCCCGTCCCTTCCCTGGCCATTCCCAGTCCCTTCCCATTCCATTCCATTCCCAGTCCCTTCCCAGTCCCTTCCCTGGCCATTCCCAGTCCCTTCCCTGACCATTCCCAGTCCATTCCCGGAGCAGAGACTGAGCCCATGGGAGGGACCCCCCGCTGGCCATTCCCAGTCCCTTTCCAGTCCCTTCCCAATCCATTCCCAGTCCCTTTCCCGGCCATTCCTTTCCCGGCCATTCCCAGTCCCTTCCTAGTCCGTTCCCAGTCCATTCCCAGTCCCTTCCCTGGCCATTCCCAGTCCCTTTCCCTGGCCATTCCCAGTTCCTTCCCTGTCCATTCCCAGTCCCTTCCCATTCCATTCCATTCCCAGTCCCTTCCCAGTCCCTTCCCTGGCCATTCCCAGTCCCTTCCCATTCCATTCCTTTCCCTGGACATTCCCAGTCCATTCCCCGTCCCTTCCCAGTCCATTCCCAGTCCCTTTCCAGTCCCTTCCCAGTCCATTCCCAGTCCCTTCCCCGGCCATTCCCAGTTCCTTCCCTGTCCATTCCCAGTCCCTTCCCATTCCATTCCATTCCCAGTCCCTTCCCAGTGCCTTCCCTGGCCATTCCCAGTCCCTTCCCATTCCATTCCTTTCCTTGGACATTCCCAGTCCATTCCCCGTCCCTTCCCTGGCCATTCCCAGTCCCTTTCCAGTCCCTTCCCAGTCCATTCCCAGTCCCTTCCCCGGCCATTCCCAGTCCCTTCCCTGTCCATTCCCAGTCCCTTCCCATTCCATTCCATTCCCAGTCCCTTCCCAGTCCCTTCCCTGGCCATTCCCAGTCCCTTCCCATTCCATTCCTTTCCCTGGACATTCCCAGTCCATTCCCCGTCCCTTCCCTGGCCATTCCCAGTCCCTTCCCTTGCCATTCCATTCCCAGTCCCTTCCCAGTCCCTTCCCTGACCATTCCCAGTCCCTTCCCTTGCCATTCCATTCCATTCCCACTCCCTTCCCAGTCCCTTCCCTGACCATTCCCAGTCCCTTCCCAGTCCCTTGCCATCCCAGTCCATTCCCAGTCCCTTCCCACTCCCTTCCCAGTCCCGTCCCAGTCCCTTCCCGTACCTGCCTGGCCAGCGCTCCCCGATCCACGCTATCCTGGCGCCTCTGGAGCGCGGCGATTCCCAGCACGAGCGCGTGGACGCCGCAGGACGCGGCCGTGAGCAGCAGGATCCGCGCCAGGCGCAGCGGCAGCGTCAGGAAGAAGGAGAAGGCGAAGAACGCCTGCCATCCCACCGTATCCACGGCCTCTGGAAAAGCGCGGAATTCCAGCCCCAGGTACGCCCACACCTGCGCCAGCACCAGGACCCACAGCGCGCACGGCAGGAATTTCTGGGAAAGGCGCTCCGGGAGCAGCCGGGATTTCAGGAGCAGGAAGAGGGAGCCGTGCGCCACCAGCCCGGCCAGCGCCGCCAGCGCCGGGAAAAGCTTTTCCATGCGGGAGAAGCCGGCGCACATTCCCAGGATGTAGCAGTCGAAGAGGGCGGCGAACACCACGAGCACCAGCAGCGTCTCGTGGCGCTGGCGGCGGAAATAGGTCTGGTAGAGCTTTTCCAAGGATTCGGGAGCGAAGGAAAAGCGCCGGGAATGCGGCAGGCACGGGCAGGGCCCCCAGCGCGGCGCCGGCGCTTCCTGGGAGCGGCGGATGCCGGCGCCTCCGGGATCCGATGGAAAACTCAGGGAATAATCGGCGGAATATTCGGCCGAGAATTCCGGCTCGGAGAAGGCGCGGTTCCGGGCCATGCTGCCGGGGTTCTTTAATTCCCGGTTTTCCCGGCCGCGGGAACGTTTGGGATGCTCAGCGCAGCGTCACTCGCGCGGCATCGCGATCCTACCGGGCCTTGCCGCTTCGCCTCGATCCCGGGAAAACGGGAAGCTCGGGAATTCCAGGTGGGAGGCCGGGATTCCTTCCCGGCTCCGCTTCCCGGCTCCGCTTCCCGGCTCCGCTTCCCGGCGCTTTCCCAGCTTTCCCAGCACCGCCACAGAGATGTCGCGATGCCTCCTCCCCGCTCCTCCTTCCCGAGCTTTTTCCCGGCGCTCCTTCCCGAGATGCCTCGTTCCCGCCGGGATGGGTGGGATACCGGGATGGATACCGGGATGGACGCCGGGATGGACGCCGGGATTCGGGGATACGATCCCGGTGCCCGCCCTTATCCCGCTCCCCGCATCCTCTTCCCGCTGGAGCTTCCCGGCGCCTCGGCGGCAGCGGGGCCATGGAAAAGCTCGGGATGGAGGCAGGGAAGCGGGAAGGGCTTTTCCCGGGATCCCCGCCTCCCGTAACCCTCTCGCTGCAGGGCGTGGGGGGGGGGGGGGAACAAAAAACTGGGAAGCGGCGGCCGCTTCCCGAGGGAATTCGGCCGTGGATGCGCTGCTGCTGCAGCCGCTCCATCCTCACGCTCATCCTCATCCCTCGGGAATGCGGGCGGGGAGCAGCGGAAGCCCGGAATTCCTGGAGCTCATCCCGGTCCGACCCCGACACTTCCCCCGATGATCCCAGCGTGCTCCGGCCTTTCCCTGGACACTGCCAGGGATCCGGGCATTCCCTGGGAATTCCAGCGCAGCCGGGAATTCCTTCCCAACATCCCAGCCCGAGCTCCCCTTTCCCAGGGAAATCCCTCCATTCCCGCCTCTCCCAGCCTGCCATTGGATCCAGCCCCAGCCCGACTCCTCTGCGGGAAGGAATTCCGGCCTCCAGGCCCTTCCCTGGGAATCTCGGCACTCCAGGAAGGCTCTCCCTTCCCTTTCCCATCCCCGACTCCCAGAAAAAGCCCTGGCCATGGATTCGGAGCCTCCTGCATCCCACAATCCCGGAATGCTTTGGCTGGGATCCACGCAGCTTCAATCCCATCCCATTCCCACCCCGGCACCTGCCCCGATGATCCCAGGCTGCTCCAGCCTTTCCTTGGACACTGCCAGGGATCCGGGCATTCCCTGGGAATTCCAGCCCAGCCGGGAATTCCTTCCCAACATCCCACCCGAGCCAGCCCCGAGGAACCCCCAGATCCCGGGATTTGCTGCCCCTCCTTCCCAGGCATCCTCACCCCAACAGCTCCCGCCGCTTTTCCAGGGAATTCCTGGCTCCGGAGCGGGAATGAACCAAAATTCCTGATCCCAGGGAAGGATTCTTCCCCTGGATTTTGCCTGGACACGTCACCGGGATCCCGGAGCGGGAGCAGCGCCGGGAGTTCTCCGGGAAAATCCCGGAATGTCGGGAAGCAGGAGGGCGCATCCAGAGGTTTTCCCATCCCGGATTCCTTCGGAGGCGCTCCCGGTGTTGATTCCCGGCTCTGGGATCCGGATCCCGGCGCGGGAAAAGTCGCTCTTCCCACATCAAAAAAAAAGTGGGATTCAGGCCAGGGCTGGAGCCGGGATGCGGAATTCGGGATTCCCGGATTCCCGCCAGGCTCCAGCTCATCCCTGTGGGAATCGCTGGGATCCCCAATCCCAAGAAATCCCGAGCTCCAGCCTTCCCTCGGCTCCAGCTCCAGCTGGAAAAGGGAATCCAAGCGAGGCCACGACTCCCGCAATTCCCGGTTTTCCAAGCGGGATTTCGCGTGGAAAAACGACGGAATTCGGGAATTCCACCGGGATTGCGGGAAACGTGGGATCGGCTCCAAACACCCCCTTCCCCCCCCCCCCCCCCCCCCCCCCAGATCCATGGAAAAGCGGGAAAAGCATCCCAAGCGCTCCTCCAGCGGGAAAACAGCGGGAATTTTGTTTGGATGCCGGGACTGGGCAAAAAAAAACCTCCCAAAACCCGGGATCCATTCCCGGTCCGGAATTCTGGGATCGCTCCCTTTCCTGCGTGGGGGGAAAAAAAACCCGGGAAAACCGGCTTTGGAGGCAGAATTTAGGGAATCTCCTCCGCTGGGAAAGCGGGGAGGATTCCAGGGAATTCTGGGATGGGGGAAAAGGGATCCGGAGCCAATTCCAAGGGGGTTTTCCAGAGGGAAAATCGGAGGGGATTTCAGGATGAGCAACGTTTCCCTCGGATGTTGCCACAGCAGAGAGGAGGGAAAAGCGATTCCCGGCTGGAATTTTATCCCAGGAACCCCCAGGAAGAGCCGAAGGATCCCGGATTTCCCCGGATTTCCGATGCCCGAACGCCGCCGGAAAAGGGAAAAGCGGGAATTTGGGATTCGTTTGTATTTTGAGGGAAGGGAAAAATCCATGGAAAAGCTGCCCGGAAGTAGGAAAATCCCGGATATTGCACTGGCCCCAATTCCATAAATAAATATCCGTAAATATCCGTAAATATCCATAAATATCCATCAAGATCCTCGGTGCCGGAGCTTTTCCCGGGATTCCGGAGCTTTTCCCGGAGCTCCGGAGCGTCCAAGTCCATTCCAGCGGCTCCGGGACGCGCCGGGAATTCCCTGCTGGGAATCCCGCACTTCCCACAGCTTCCAGCCGCAATTCCAGAAGCGCCAACGACCCCCGGGAAACCGGGAATGACCCCCGGGAAACTGGGAATAATCCCCGGGAAACTGGGAATAATCCCCGGGAAACTGAGAGCAACCCCTGGAAAACTGGGAATAACCCCCAGAAATCTGGGAATAACCCCCGGAAAAGCGGGAACGACCCCCAAAAAACTGGGAATAACCCCAGAAAACCGGGAAAAAACCCCAGAAATGCGGGAATAACCCCCGAAATGCGGGAATAACCCCCAGAAACCAGGAACAACCCCCAAAAAACCGGGAATGACCCCCAGAAATGTGGGAAAACCCCCCAGAAATGTGGGAATAACCCCAGAAAACCGGGAACAACCCCAAAAAAACTGGAAACAACCCTCAGAAATGTGGGAATAACCCCCAGAAAACCGGGAACAGCCCCCAGAAATGTGGGAATGACCTCCAGAAATGTGGGAATAACCCCCAAAAACCCGGGGCCGATCCCAGGAATGTGGGAATGACCTCCAGAAATGTGGGAATAACCCCAGAAACGTGGGAATAACCCCCAGAAATGTGGGAACGACCCCCAAAAAACTGGGAATAACTCCAGAAAACCGGGAAAAACCCCCAGAAAACCAGGAACAACCCCCAGAAATGCGGGAACGACCCCCAAAAACCCGGGAACGACCCCCGGAATGTGGGAATAACGCCAGAAAACCGGGAACAACCCCAAAAAAACTGGAAACGACCCCCAGAAATGCGGGAACAACCCCCAGAAATGTGGGAACAACCCCCAGAAAACCGGGAATAACCCCAGAAATGCGGGAACAACCCCCAGAAATGTGGGAATAACCCCCAAAAACCCGGGGCCGATCCCAGGAATGTGGGAATGACCTCCAGAAATGTGGGAATAACCCCAGAAACGTGGGAATAACCCCCAGAAATGCGGGAACGACACCCAAAACACTGGGAATAACTCCAGAAAACCGGGAACAACCCCCAGAAAACCAGGAACGACCCCCAGAAATGCGGGAACGACCCCCAGAAATGCGGGAATAACCCCCAGAAATGTGGGAATAACCCCCAGAAAACCGGGAACAGCGCCCAGAAATGCGGGGACAACCCCCAGAAATGCGGGAACAACCCCCAGAAATGTGGGAATGACCTCCAGAAATGTGGGAATAACGCCAGAAAACCGGGAACCACCCCAAAAAAACTGGAAACGACCCTCAGAAATGCGGGAATAACCCCCAGAAATGCGGGAACAACCCCCAGAAAACCGGGAATAACCCCCAGAAATGCGGGAACAACCCCCAGAAATGTGGGAATAACCCCCAAAAACCCGGGGCCGATCCCAGGAATGTGGGAATGACCTCCAGAAATGTGGGAATAACCCCAGAAACGTGGGAATAACCCCCAGAAATGCGGGAACGACCCCCAAAACACTGGGAATAACTCCAGAAAACCGGGAAAAACCCCCAGAAAACCAGGAACGACCCCCAGAAATGCGGGAACGACCCCCAGAAATGTGGGAATGAACCCCAGAAAACCGGGAACAACCCCAAAAAAACTGGAAACGACCCTCAGAAATGTGGGAATAACCCCCAGAAAACCGGGAATAATCCCCAGAAATGTGGGAACGACCCCCAGAAAACCAGGAACACCACTCAGAAATGTGGGAATGACCTCCAGAAATGTGGGAATAACCCCAGAAAACCGGGAACAACCCCAAAAAAACTGGAAACGACCCTCAGAAATGCGGGAATAACCCCCAGAAAACCGGGAACAGCCCCCAGAAATGCGGGAACAACACCCAGAAATGTGGGAATGACCCCAGAAAACCGGGAACAACCCAAAAAAACCTGGAAACGACCCTCAGAAATGCGGGAATAACCCCAGAAAACCGGGAATAAACCCCAGAAATGCGGGAACGACCCCCGGAATGTGGGAATGACCTCCAGAAATGTGGGAACGACCCCCAAAAAACTGGGAATAACTCCAGAAAACCGGGAAAAACCCCCAGAAAACCAGGAACAACCCCCAGAAATGCGGGAACGACCCCCAGAAATGCGGGAACGACCCCCAGAAATGCGGGAACGACCCCCAGAAATGCGGGAACGACCCCCCAAAAAAAACCCAGGAACGACCCCCGGCAATGCGGGAGCGCCGCCGCCGCTCCTCCCTCCCACCCTCCCATCCCGACGATTCCCGACGATTCCCGACGGTTCCCGGCTCCGGTGCGGCGGGGCCGATGCCGGGGGTGGGGCCGGGGCCGATTCCCGGCGGGAATTCGCTACTTGATGTTCTTGAGGAGCGCCGAGCGCGCCCCGCCCAGGGCCTTGAAGGCGTCCTCGCTGCCCGGAGCCGCGCACTTGTCCGGGTGCAGCAGCACCGCCAGGCGCCGGTACGCCCGCGTCACCTCCTCCCTGCGGAAAACCGGGAATGAAAACCGGGAATAACGGGACACCGGGAATGGCGGTACGCCCGCGTCACCTCCTCCCTGCGGAAAACCGGGAATGGAAACCGGGAATAACGGGACACCGGGAATGGCGGTACGCCCGCGTCGCCTCCTCCCTGCGGAAAACCGGGAATGAAAACCGGGAATAACGGGACACCGGGAATGGCGGTACGCCCGTGTCACCTCCTCCCTGCCGAGGGGATGGAAACTGGGAATGGAAACCGGGAATGCGGGACACCGGGAATGGAAACCGGGAATGGCGGTACGCCCGCGTCACCTCCTCCCTGGGGAATAAAAACCGGGAATGGAAACCGGGAATGGAAACCGGGAATGGAAACCGGGAATGGCGGTACGCCCACGTCACCTCCTCTCTGGGGAATAAAAACTGGGAATGGAAACCGGGAATAACGGGACACCAGGAATGGCGGTACGCCCGCGTCACCTCCTCCCTGGGGAATAAAAACCGGGAATAACGGGAATAACGGGACACCGGGAATGGAAACCGGGAATGGGGGTACGCCCGCGTCACCTCCTCCCTGCGGAGAGAAAACCGGGAATAAAAACCGGGAATGACGGGAATGGCGGCAGGCGCGTGTCACCTTCTCCCTGGGGAATAAAAACCGGGAATAACGGGACACCGGGAATGGCGGTAGGCACGGGTCACCTCCTCCCTGGGGAATAAAAACCGGGAATGAAAACCGGGAATAACGGGACACTGGGAATGGCGGTACGCCCGCGTCACCTCTTCCCTAGGGAATGGAAACCGGGAATGAAAACCGGGAATAACGGGACACCAGGAATGGCGGTACGCCCGCGTCACCTCCTCCCTAGGGAATGGAAACCGGGAATAACGGGACACCAGGAATGGAAACCGGGAATGGCGGTACGCCCGCGTCACCTACTCCCTGCCGAGGGGATGAAAACCGGGAATGGAAACCGGGAATAAAAACCGGGAATAACGGGACACCGGGAATGGCGGTACGCCCGCGTCATCTCCTCCCTGCTGAGGGGATGGAAACCGGGAATGAAAACCGGGAATAACGGGACACTGGGAATGGCGGTACGCCCGCGTCGCCTCCTCCCTGCGGAAAACCGGGAATAAAAACCGGGAATAACGGGACACCGGGAATGGCGGTACGCCCGCGTCACCTCCTCCCTGCTGAGGGAATGGAAACTGGGAATGGAAACCGGGAAAGCGGGACACCGGGAATGGAAACCGGGAATGGCGGTACGCCCGCGTCACCTCCTCCCTGCCGAGGGAATGAAAACCGGGAATGGAAACCGGGAATAAAAACCGGGAATGCGGGACACCGGGAATGGCGGTACGCCCGCGTCACCTCCTCCCGGAGGAATAAAAACCGGAAATAATGGGAATAACGGGACACCGGGAATGGAAACCGGGAATGGGGGTACGCCCGCGTCACCTCCTCCCTGCGGAGAGAAAACCGGGAATAAAAACCGGGAATGACGGGAATGGCGGCAGGCGCGTGTCACCTTCTCCCTGGGGAATAAAAACCGGGAATAACGGGACACCGGGAATGGCGGTAGGCACGGGTCACCTCCTCCCTGGGGAATAAAAACCGGGAATGACGGGAATATGGAACACGGGGAATAACGGGAATGTGGGACACTGGGAATGGCGGTACACACGTGTCACCTCTTTCCTAGGGAATAAAAACTGGGAATAACGGGAATACAGGACACCGGGAATGGCGGTAGGCACGGGTCACCTCCTCCCTAGGGACAAGAACCGGGAATGGGAGTGAAAAACCGGGAATAACGGGAACGTGGAACACCAGGAATGGCGGTACGCCCGCGTCACCTCCTCCCTGTGGGAATACCGGGAATAAAAACCGGGAATAGGGAACACCGGGAACGGCGGTACGCCCGCGTCACCTCTTCCCTAGGGATAACAAGGAGCATTCCGGGAGCGCCGCCAGTCCCCATCCCGCATTTCCCGCCCCGCTCCCGGCCATTCCCGCGGGAATTCCGGCTCTTCCCGCACCTGCTGGCTCCGGGTTTGACCCCCAGCGTGTCCCAGCTGTCCTTGCTGTTCCGGATCCTTCGGATCGCATCCGCCTGCTCCCGCGTGAAGCCGATGCCGGAGGCGCCCGGGGGCCGCTTCCCGCCGTTGTCACACAGATCCACGATGGCCGAGTAGAAAGTCTGGGAATTGCGGCCGGGAATGAGCCCCCGGAGGCCGCGGGAAAGCCTCGGGGACGGCGGATTGGGGAGGAGACGGGATTGGTGGGATTATCGGTGGGATTATCGGTGGGATTTGGGAATGGCCGGAGCGGGATCTGTGAGGGATCCGATGAGGATCCGGCTCCCGGCGCTTCCCTGGATAATCCTGGAGCCCATTCTCATTGGATGATCCCGACAATCCCGGAGCCAGCTCCCAGCTCCTTCCTAGGACATTCCCAACAATCCCGGAGCCAGCTCCCAGGATGATCCCAGTGATCCCGGATCCAGCTCCCAGAGAACATTCCTGACAATCCCGGAGCCAGCTCCCAGCTCCTTCCCAGGACATTCCCGACCATCCCGGATCCAGCTCCCAGGATGATCCCGGATCCAGCTCCCAGAGAACATTCCCGACAATCCCGGAGCCCTTTCCCAGGATGATCCCAGTGATCCCGGATCCAGCTCCCAGAGAACATTCCCGACAATCCCGGAGCCAGCTCCCAGGATGATCCCAGTGATCCCGGATCCAGCTCCCAGAGAACATTCCTGACAATCCCGGAGCCAGCTCCCAGCTCCTTCCCAGGACATTCCCGACCATCCCGGAGCCAGCTCCCAGGATGATCCCGGATCCAGCTCCCAGAGAACATTCCCGACAATCCCGGAGCCCTTTCCCAGGATGATCCCAGTGATCCCGGATCCAGCTCCCAGAGAACATTCTCAACAATCCCGGAGCCAGCTCCCAGGATGATCCCAGTGATCCCGGATCCAACTCCCAGAGAACATTCCCGACAATCCCGGAGCCAGCTCCCAGCTCCTTCCCAGGACATTCCCGACAATCCCGGAGCCAGCTCCCAGGATGATCCCGGATCCAGCTCCCAGAGAACATTCCCGACAATCCCGGAGCCAGCTCCCAGGATGATCCCAGTGATCCCGGATCCAGCTCCCAGAGAACATTCCCGACAATCCCGGAGCCAGCTCCCAGCTCCTTCCCAGGACATTCCCGACCATCCCGGATCCAGCTCCCAGGATGATCCCGGATCCAGCTCCCAGAGAACATTCCCGACCATCCCGGATCCAGCTCCCAGGATGATCCCGGATCCAGCTCCCAGAGAACATTCCCGACAATCCCGGAGCCCTTTCCCAGGATGATCCCAGTGATCCCGGATCCAACTCCCAGAGAACATTCCCGACAATCCCGGAGCCAGCTCCCAGCTCCTTCCCAGGACATTCCCGACCATCCCGGATCCAGCTCCCAGGATGATCCCGGATCCAGCTCCCAGAGAACATTCCCGACAATCCCGGATCCAGCTCCCAGGATGATCCCAGTGATCCCGGATCCAGCTCCCAGAGAACATTCCCGACAATCCCGGAGCCCTTTCCCAGGATGATCCCAGTGATCCCGGATCCAGCTCCCAGAGAACATTCCCAACAATCCCGGAGCCAGCTCCCAGGATGATCCCAGTGATCCCGGATCCAACTCCCAGAGAACATTCCCGACAATCCCGGAGCCAGCTCCCAGCTCCTTCCCAGGACATTCCCGACAATCCCGGATCCAGCTCCCAGGATGATCCCGGATCCAGCTCCCAGAGAACATTCCCGACAATCCCAGAGCCAGCTCCCAGAATGATCCCGGATCCAGCTCCCAGAGAACATTCCCGACAATCCCGGAGCCCTTTCCCAGGATGATCCCAGTGATCCCGGATCCAGCTCCCAGAGAACATTCCCGACAATCCCGGAGCCAGCTCCCAGGATGATCCCGGATCCAGCTCCCAGAGAACATTCCCGACAATCCCGGAGCCCTTTCCCAGGATGATCCCAGTGATCCTGGATCCAGCTCCCAGAGAACATTCCCGACAATCCCGGATCCAGCTCCCAGGATGATCCCGGATCCAGCTCCCAGAGAACATTCCCAACAATCCCGGAGCCAATTCCCAGCCCTTTCCCAGGACACTCCCGAATCCAACTCCCAACTCTTTCCTGGGATAATCCCAACAATCCCAGATCCGGCTCCCAGCCCCTTCCCAAGACGATCCCGACAATCCCGGAGTCGATTCCCACCGGAAAATGGCAGCAATTCCAGATCGATTTCCCAGGCCCAGGCAGGACATTCCCAACAATCCCGGATCCAATTGCCAGCCCTTTCCCAGGATAATCCCGGACCCACCTCCCACAGAATGATCCCAACCATCCCGGATCCCATTCCCGGCCCTTTCCCAGGATAATCCCGGATCCACCTCCCACAGAATGATCCCAACCATCCCGGATCCCATTCCCGGCCCTTTCCCAGGATAATCCCGGATCCACCTCCCACAGAATGATCCCAACCATCCCGGATCCCATTCCCGGCCCTTTCCCAGGATAATCCCGGATCCCATTCCCACGGGGTGATCCCAACCATCCCGGATCCCATTCCCGGCCCTTTCCCAGGATAATCCCGGATCCACCTCCCACAGAATGATCCCAACCATCCCGGATCCCATTCCCGGCCCTTTCCCAGGATAATCCCGGACCCACCTCCCACAGAATGATCCCAACCATCCCGGATCCCATTCCCGGCTCTTTCCCAGGATAATCCCGGATCCACCTCCCACAGAATGATCCCAACAATCCCGGATCCCATTCCCGGCCCTTTCCCAGGATAATCCCGGATCCACCTCCCACAGAATGATCCCAACAATCCCGGATCCAATTCCCAGCCCTTTCCCAGGATAATCCCGGATCCACCTCCCACAGAATGATCCCAACAATCCCGGATCCAATTCCCAGCCCTTTCCCAGGATAATCCCGGATCCACCTCCCACAGAATGATCCCAACCATCCCGGATCCCATTCCCGGCCCTTTCCCAGGATAATCCCGGATCCCATTCCCACGGGGTGATCCCAACCATCCCGGATCCCATTCCCGGCCCTTTCCCAGGATAATCCCGGATCCACCTCCCACAGAATGATCCCAACCATCCCGGATCCCATTCCCGGCCCTTTCCCAGGATAATCCCGGATCCACCTCCCACAGAATGATCCCAACCATCCCGGATCCCATTCCCGGCCCTTTCCCAGGATAATCCCGGACCCACCTCCCACAGAATGATCCCAACCATCCCGGATCCCATTCCCGGCTCTTTCCCAGGATAATCCCGGATCCACCTCCCACAGAATGATCCCAACAATCCCGGATCCCATTCCCGGCCCTTTCCCAGGATAATCCCGGATCCACCTCCCACAGAATGATCCCAACCATCCCGGATCCCATTCCCGGCCCTTTCCCAGGATAATCCCGGATCCACCTCCCACAGAATGATCCCAACCATCCCGGATCCCATTCCCGGCCCTTTCCCAGGATAATCCCGGATCCCATTCCCACGGGGTGATCCCAACCATCCCGGATCCCATTCCCGGCCCTTTCCCAGGATAATCCCGGATCCACCTCCCACAGAATGATCCCAACAATCCCGGATCCAATTCCCAGCCCTTTCCCAGGATAATCCCGGATCCACCTCCCACAGAATGATCCCAACAATCCCGGATCCAATTCCCAGCCCTTTCCCAGGATAATCCCGGATCCACCTCCCACAGAATGATCCCAACCATCCCGGATCCCATTCCCGGCCCTTTCCCAGCATAATGCCGGATCCACCTCCCACAGAATGATCCCAACCATCCCGGATCCCATTCCCGGCCCTTTCCCAGGATAATCCCGGATCCACCTCCCACAGAATGATCCCAACCATCCCGGATCCAATTCCCAGCCCTTTCCCAGGATAATCCCGGATCCACCTCCCACAGAATGATCCCAACAATCCCGGATCCCATTCCCGGCCCTTTCCCAGGATAATCCCGGATCCACCTCCCACAGAATGATCCCAACCATCCCGGATCCCATTCCTGGCCCTTTCCCAGGATAATCCCGGATCCACCTCCCACAGAATGATCCCAACCATCCCGGATCCCGCTCCCTCGCTGCCATCCGCGCCGTTATCCCGCGTTCCCGCCCGAATCCCGGGGAATTCCCGCTGCTCCGCGCTCCCGGCCCTCTCCGGGCCCCCGTTCCCGGCCGGCGCTCCGGAATTCCCACCTGGAACATCTCCTGGATGCCCTCCCCGCTCTGGGCCGAGGTCTCCCAGTAGAGGAAGCCGCGGCTCTCGGCCCAGAGCCGCCCCTCGCTCTCGTCCACCACCCGCAGCTTCCCGGCGTCGATCTGAGCCCCGGAAAGCTCGGAGACAGATCCCGCACCCGGAGATCCCACACCCAGATCCCACACCCAGATCCCACCCGGAGATCCCAGAGATCCCACACCGAGATCCCACCCGGAGATCTCGGAAATCCCAGAGCCAATTCCCACAGGGAGATCCCAGAGATCCCAGAGCCAGTTCCCACACGGAGATCCCAGAGATCCCAACAATCCCAGAGCCAATTCCCACCCGGAGATCCCACACCGAGATCCCGGAGATCCCGGAGAACCCGGAGCCAATTCCCATACCCAGATCCCACACGGAGATCCCACACGGAGATCCCAGAGATCCCACCCGGAGATCCCAGAGAACCCGGAGCCAATTCCCACACCCAGATCCCACACAGAGATCCCACACGGAGATCCCAGAGCCAGTTCCCACACGGAGATCCCAGAGATCCCAACAATCCCAGAGCCAATTCCCACCCAGAGATCCCACACCGAGATCCCGGAGATCCCGGAGAACCCGGAGCCAATTCCCACACCCAGATCCCACACGGAGATCCCAGAGATTCCAACAATCCCAGAGCCAATTCCCACCCAGAGATCCCACACCGAGATCCCGGAGATCCCGGAGAACCCGGAGCCAATTCCCACACCCAGATCCCACACGGAGATCCCAGAGATTCCAACAATCCCAGAGCCAATTCCCACCCAGAGATCTCACACCGAGATCCCGGAGATCCCGGAGAACCCGGAGCCAATTCCCACACCCAGATCCCACCCAGAGATCCCACCCGGAGATCCCAGAGCCAACTCCCACCCAGAGATCCCAGAGATCCCGGAGATCCCAGAGATCCTGGAGCCAATTCCCACCCAGAGATCCCAGCGCCAATTCCCACAGGGAGATCCCAATGATCCCAGAGCCAATTCTCACCCGGAGATCCCACACTGAGATCCCACACCGAGATCCCACCCGGAGATCCCGGAGAACCCGGAGCCAATTCCCACACCGAGATCCCACACGGAGATCCCACACGGAGATCCCAGAGATCCCACCCGGAGATCCCGGAGAACCCAGAGCCAATTCCCACCCGGAGATCCCAGAGAACTCGGAGAACCCGGAGCCAATTCCCACACCCAGATCTCACACAGAGATCCCAGAGATCCCAACAATCCCAGAGATCCCACCTGGAGATCCCACCCGGAGATCCCGGAGCCAATTCCCACACCGAGATCCCACACGGAGATCCCGGAGAACCCGGAGCCAATTCCCACACCGAGATCCCACCCAGAGATCCCACCCGGAGATCCCAGAGCCAATTCCCACAGGGAGATCCCAGAGATCCCGGAGATCTCAGAGATCCTGGAGCCAATTCCCACCCCGAGATCCCAGAGCCAATTCCCACAGAGAGATTCCAACAATCTCGGGGATCCCAGAGATCCCAGAGCCAATTCCCACAGGGAGATCCCAGAGATTCCAGAGCCAATTCCCACACGGAGATCCCAGAGATCCCGGAAATCCCAGAGCCAATTCCCACAGGGAGATCCCAGAGATTCCAGAGCCAATTCCCACAGGGAGATCCCAGAGATCCCAACAATCCCAGAGCCAATTCCCACCCAGAGATCCCACACCGAGATCCCGGAGATCCCGGAGAACCCGGAGCCAATTCCCACACCGAGATCCCACCCAGAGATCCCACCCGGAGATCCCAGAGCCAATTCCCACACCCAGATCCCACACGGAGACCCCACACGGAGATCCCAGAGCCAATTCCCACCCAGAGATCCCACACCGAGATCCTGGAGATCCCGGAGAACCTGGAGCCAATTCCCACACCCAGATCCCACACGGAGATCCCACACGGAGATCCCAGAGATCCCACCCGGAGATCCCGGAGAACCCGGAGCCAATTCCCACACCCAGATCCCACACAGAGATCCCACATGGAGATCCCAGAGATCCCACCTGGAGATCCCACCCGGAGATCCCGGAGCCAATTCCCACACCGAGATCCCACACGGAGATCCCGGAGATCCCGGAGAACCCGGAGCCAATTCCCACACCGAGATCCCGGAGATCCCACCCAGAGATCCCAGAGCCAATTCCCACAGGGAGATCCCAGAGATCCCGGAGATCCCAGAGATCCTGGAGCCAATTCCCACCCCGAGATCCCAGAGCCAATTCCCACAGGGAGATCCCAATGATCCCAGAGCCAATTCCCACAGGGAGATTCCAACAATCCCGGGGATCCCAGAGATCCCAGAGCCAATTCCCACAGGGAGATCCCAGAGATTCCAGAGCCAATTCCCACACGGAGATCCCAGAGATCCCGGAAATCCCAGAGCCAATTCCCACAGGGAGATCCCAGAGATTCCAGAGCCAATTCCCACAGGGAGATCCCAGAGATCCCAACAATCCCAGAGCCAATTCCCACCCGGAGATCCCACACCGAGATCCCGGAGATCCCGGAGAACCCGGAGCCAATTCCCACACCCAGATCCCACACGGAGATCCCACACGGAGATCCCAGAGATCCCACCCGGAGATCCCGGAGAACCCGGAGATCCCAGAGATCCCAGAGCCAATTCCCACACGGAGATCCCAGAGATCCCGGAAATCCCAGAGCCAATTCCCACAGGGAGATCCCAGAGATCCCGGAGCCAATTCCCACACCGAGATCCCGGAGATCCCGGAGAACCCGGAGCCAATTCCCACACCCAGATCCCACCCAGAGATCCCACCCGGAGATCCCAGAGCCAACTCCCACCCAGAGATCCCAGAGATCCCAGAGATCCCAGAGATCCTGGAGCCAATTCCCACCCAGAGATCCCAGAGCTAATTCCCACAGGGAGATCCCAATGATCCCAGAGCCAATTCTCACCCGGAGATCCCACACTGAGATCCCATACCGAGATCCCACCCGGAGATCCCGGAGAACCCGGAGCCAATTCCCACACCGAGATCCCACACGGAGATCCCACACGGAGATCCCAGAGATCCCACCCGGAGATCCCGGAGAACCCAGAGCCAATTCCCACCCGGAGATCCCAGAGAACTCGGAGAACCCGGAGCCAATTCCCACACCCAGATCTCACACAGTGATCCCAGAGATCCCAACAATCCCAGAGATCCCACCTGGAGATCCCACCCGGAGATCCCGGAGCCAATTCCCACCCAGAGATCCCACACCGAGATCCCGGAGATCCCGGAGAACCCGGAGCCAATTCCCACACCCAGATCCCACCCAGAGATCCCACCCGGAGATCCCAGAGCCAATTCCCACCCAGAGATCCCAGAGATCCCAGAGATCCTGGAGCCAATTCCCACCCCGAGCTCCCAGAGCCAATTCCCACAGGGAGATTCCAACAATCCCGGAGATCCCAGAGATCCCGGAGCCAATTCCCACAGGGAGATCCCTGAGATCCCAGAGCCAATTCCCAGTCCAATCCCAACAATCCCGGATCCAATTCCCAGTCCAATCCCAACAACCCCAGACCCAATTCCCCTTTCCCAGGACAACCCCGGATCCAATTCCCAGGACAATCCCAGCATTCCCGGGTCCAACTCCCAGCCCCTTCCCAGGACAATCCCAACAATCCCAGATCCAGTTCTGACCCAGGATAATCCCACTGGGATCCCATTCCCAGTCCCAATCCCAACATTCCCGGATCCAATTCCCACAGGGTGATCCCAGTGATCCCAAAATTCCCAGATCCAACTCCCGGCCCCTTCCCAGGATAATCCCTGGTCCAATTCCCAGCACAATCCCAGCATTCCCAGATCCAGTTCCCAGGACAACCCCAGCATTCCCAGATCCAACTCCCAGCCCCTTCCCAGGACAATCCCCACAATCCCGGATCCAATTCCCACAGGGGGATCCCAACGATCCCAGATCCAGTTCTGACCCAGGACAATCCCTGATCCAATTCCCAGGACAATCAATCCCAACAACCCCGGATCCAGTTCCCAGGACAATCCCAGCATTCCCAGATCCAATTCCCAGCCCCTTCCCAGGACAATCCCGGATCCAGTTCCCAGTCCAATCCCAACAACTCCAGACCCAACTCCCCTTCCCAGGACAATCCCGGATCCAACTCCCGGCCCCTTCCCAGGACAATCCCTGATCCAATTCCCAGTCCAATCCCGACAACCCCAGATCCAATTCCCAGGACAATCCCAGCATTCCCGGATCCAACTCCCAGCCCCTTCCCAGGACAATCCCGGATCCAATTCCCAGGACAATCCCAGCATTCTTGGATCCAATTCCCAGGACAATCCCAGATCCAATTCCAAATCCAATCCCAGACCCAGTTCTGACCCAGCACAATCCCGGATCCAATTCCCAGTCCAATCCCGACAACCCCAGATCCAATTCCCAGGACAATCCCAGCATTCCTGGATCCAATTCCCAGGACAATCAATCCCAACAATCCCAGATCCAATTCCCAGGACAATCCCAGCATTCCTGGATCCAATTCCCAGGACAATCCCAACAATCCCGGATCCAATTCCCAGGACAATCCCAGCATTCCTGGATCCAATTCCCACGACAATCAATCCCAACAATCCCAGATCCAGTTCCCAGGACAATCCCAGCATTCCTGGATCCAACTCCCAGCCCCTTCCCAGGACAATCCCGGATCCAGTTCCCAGGACAATCCCAACAATCCCAGACCCAATTCCCTTTCCCAGGACAACCATGGCTCCAACTCCCGGCCCCTTCCCAGGACAATCCTGGATCCAACTCCCAGGTCAATCCCAGCATTCCTGGATCCAATTCCCAGGACAATCCCAGATCCAATCCCAAATCCAATCCCAACAATCCCAGACCCAGTTCTGACCCAGGACAATCCCAGATCCAATTCCCAGTCCAATCCCAACAACTCCAGACCCAACTCCCCTTTCCCAGGACAATCCCGGATCCAACTCCCGGCCCCTTCCCAGGATAATCCCTGATCCAATTCCCAGGACAATCCCAACAATCCCTGATCCAATTCCCAGTCCAATCCCGACAACCCCAGATCCAATTCCCAGGACAATCCCAACAATCCCAGATCCAGTTCCCAGGACAATCCCAGCATTCCTGGATCCAACTCCCAGCCCCTTCCCAGGACAATCCCGGATCCAATTCCTAGGACAATCCCAACAATCCCAGACCCAATTCCCTTTCCCAGGACAACCATGGCTCCAACTCCCGGCCCCTTCCCAGGACAATCCCTGATCCAATTCCCAGTCCAATCCCGACAACCCCAGATCCAATTCCCAGGACAATCCCAGCATTCCCGGATCCAACTCCCAGCCCCTTCCCAGGACAATCCCGGATCCAATTCCCAGGACAATCCCAGCATTCTTGGATCCAATTCCCAGGACAATCCCAGATCCAATTCCAAATCCAATCCCAGACCCAGTTCTGACCCAGCACAATCCCGGATCCAATTCCCAGTCCAATCCCGACAACCCCAGATCCAATTCCCAGGACAATCCCAGCATTCCTGGATCCAATTCCCAGGACAATCAATCCCAACAATCCCAGATCCAATTCCCAGGACAATCCCAGCATTCCTGGATCCAATTCCCAGGACAATCCCAACAATCCCTGATCCAATTCCCAGGACAATCCCAGCATTCCTGGATCCAATTCCCACGACAATCAATCCCAACAATCCCGGATCCAATTCCCAGGACAATCCCAGCATTCCTGGATCCAATTCCCACGACAATCAATCCCAACAATCCCAGATCCAGTTCCCAGGACAATCCCAGCATTCCTGGATCCAACTCCCAGCCCCTTCCCAGGACAATCCCGGATCCAGTTCCCAGGACAATCCCAACAATCCCAGACCCAATTCCCTTTCCCAGGACAACCATGGCTCCAACTCCCGGCCCCTTCCCAGGACAATCCTGGATCCAACTCCCAGGTCAATCCCAGCATTCCTGGATCCAATTCCCAGGACAATCCCAGATCCAGTCCCAAATCCAATCCCAACAATCCCAGACCCAGTTCTGACCCAGGACAATCCCAGATCCAATTCCCAGTCCAATCCCAACAACCCCGGACCCAACTCCCCTTTCCCAGGACAATCCCGGATCCAACTCCCGGCCCCTTCCCAGGATAATCCCAGATCCAATTCCCAGGACAATCCCAGCATTCCCGGATCCGATTCCCAGGACAATCCCAGCATTCCCAGATCCAATTCCCAGCCCCTTCCCAGGACAATCCCAGAGCAAATTCCCAGTCCAATCCCAACAACTCCAGACCCAACTCCCCTTCCCAGGACAATCCTGGATCCAACTCCCGGCCCCTTCCCAGGATAATCCCAGATCCAATTCCCAGGACAATCCCAGCATTCCTGGATCCAACTCCCAGCCCCTTCCCAGGACAATCCCAGATCCAGTTCCCAGGACAATCCCAGCATTCCTGGATCCAACTCCCAGCCCCTTCCCAGGACAATCCCAGATCCAGTTCCCAGGACAATCCCAGCATTCCTGGATCCAACTCCCAGCCCCTTCCCAGGACAATCCCGGATCCAGTTCCCAGGACAATCCCAACAACCCCGGACCCAAGTCCCCTTTCCCAGGACAATCCTGGATCCAACTCCCGGCCCCTTCCCAGGATAATCCCAGATCCAATTCCCAGGACAATCCCAACAATCCCAGATCCAATTCCCAGCCCCTTCCCAGGACAATCCCAGAGCAAATTCCCAGTCCAATCCCAACAACTCCAGACCCAACTCCCCTTTCCCAGGACAATCCCGGATCCAACTCCCGGCCCCTTCCCAGGATAATCCCTGATCCAATTCCCAGGACAATCCCAACGATCCCAGATAAAATTCCCAGTCCAATCCCGACAACCCTGGATCCAACTCCCAGTCCAATCCCAGCATTCCCGGATCCAACTCCCGGCCCATTCCCATTCCCATTCCCATTCCCGTTCCCGCCCCGCCGGCCGTCCCCACCTTGTTGGCGCAGACGACGAAGACGACGTTCTCCATGCTCCCATGGGGGCCCAGCTCCTGCTTCATCTCAGCCAGCCAGGAATCCAGGGAATCGAAGGATTCCTTGGATCCCACGTCGTACACCAGGATCACGCCCTGCGTGTCCTTGTAGAACTCATTCCGCACCTTTCGGGAAGAACCCCGGGGGGGGGGGGTGGGAAGAAGGCGCGGAAAAGTTGGGATTTGCAGGATCGCCCGGGCGGGGATGTCGGGTGACAAGCCAAGAATTCCCCCCCCCAGAATTCCCAAAAAAATTCCCAAAAAAACCTCCAAAACCCCGGAATTTCTGTGATGGGGGGGGAGGGGGGGATGGAATTGCCGTGGGAAAGGAGTGGGATTTTGGGCAGGGGATTCCCAGAGGAGCTGCGGCTGCTCTGGGATCCCTGGGAGCATCCATGGAAAAGCCGGAGCCAGCCGGGGAAATCCTCAGGGATTTTGGGAATTCTGCCGCTCCCGGGGGGATCGGGAGGTACCTCGTAGAAGAAGGGATGGCCGGCCATGTCGAAGATGTTCACCTTGATCTCCCGATCCCGGATCTGCACCCTGCAAAAGCCGTTGGGAGATCACGGAATTCCGGGATCGCTGAGCTTGGAAAAACCCTTGGAGATCGCGGAGCGCCCGTATCCCCAGCCCTGATCCAGCCAATCCCGGCGCCCATCCACGACCCCAGGAGCCGCATCCACGTGGGTTTTAAATCCCTGCCTTCCTTCGGAAAACCCTTTCCGGGCGGGAATTATTCCCAAAAAATCCAAGCAAAGCTCCTCTGGAAAAACTCGAGGCCGTTCTCTCTCATCCCGTTCCCCATTCCCGGGGAGAAATCCCGAGCCCCTCCGGCTCCACCCTTTCAGGAGTCCCTGGCGGCTCCAGGGGTTGCTCCCGCTCTCCCATTCCCGCTCCCATTCCCGTTCCCGTTCCCATTCCCGGCTCTCACTTGGTGACTCCGTAGTCGATCCCGATGGTCGCCAGGTACTTGGACACGAACCTCTTCTCGCAGTAGCGCTTGATGATGCAGCTCTGGCCGGGAATAAGGCGGGAATTCCAGCGGGAATCCCTCCACAGCCGCATTTCCCGGCAACTCCCAACAATTCCAGGAGCTGGGAATCGCGGCTCTGCCCCGCAACCGCGCCGGGTCCCGCCCACTTCCCGCCAGCCAATCAGAACCGCGCGTTCCCTGGAGGACACGCCCAATCACCTGTCAATCATCTGCAGCGCCACGCCCACCAGAGAGCAACAACAAGGAACCGCCGGCCTCTGATTGGCTACAGCGCAAAGCCAACGCACCAATCAGAGCACAGCGCCCGCCCTCCCGCGCTCTTGATTGGTCGGCTCACCTGCCCCTCACCTACGCCAGCCAATGACAGCGCCTCACCTTGCCCACCTCGGCGTCGCCCATGGAGATGACTTTAACCCGCAGCGCCTTGCGCGGCTCCTTCCGCTTCGCCGCGTTCGCCTCCATGGCGGCGCCGCGGCGCTGCGGGCCGGGCCCGGTGCCGGGCCCGGTGCCTGTCCTGGTGCCGGGCCCGGTGCCTGTCCCGGTGCCGGTGCCGCTTGCGGCGGCGGGAGCCCGAAAGGGAGCGAGCAATGGCGGCAGAGCGGCGCTTCCGCCTCAGCCCGGGTGCCCCGCGCGAGTTCTCGCGAGATCTGCCGCAACCCCTCCCCACCACCTCCGCGGGAAATCTCGCGAGATTTGGGCGGCGGGAAGGGTCCGCCAGGGGGGCGCCAGGGGGCGCGGATTCCGGACCCCAAAGCGCCCCAAAACCCCACAAATTTGGGGGGGTCCCGGACCCCAAACCGCCCCAAAACCCCACAAATTTGGGGGGTCCCGGACCCCAATCCGCCCCAAAACCCCACAAATTTGGGGGGTCCCGGACCCCAAACCGCCCCAAAACCCAAAAATTTGGGGGGTCCCGGACCCCAAACCGCCCCAAAACCCCACAAATTTGGGGTCCCGGACCCAAAAACCGCCCCCAAAACCCCACAAATTTGGGGGGGTCCCGGACCCCAAAACCGCCCCCAAACCGCACAAATTTGGAGTCCCGGACCCAAAACCGCCCCAAAAACCCCACAAATTTGCGGGGTCCCGGACCCCAAAGCGCCCCAAAACCGCACAAATTTGGGGGGTCCCGGACCCCAAACCGCCCCCAAAACCCCACAAATTTGGGGGGTCCCGGACCCAAAACCGCCCCAAAACCCCACAAATTTGGGGGGGTCCCGGACCCAAAACCCCACAAATTTGGGGGTTCCAGACCCCAAACCGCCCCAAACCCCCAAAAAATTTGGGGGGTCCCGGACCCAAAACCGCCCCAAACCCCACAAATTTGGGGGGGTCCCGGACCCCAATCCGCCCCAAAACCCCACAAATTTGGGGGGTCCCGGACCCAAAACCGCCCCAAAACCCCACAAATTTGGGGGGGTCCCGGGGACCCAAAACCGCCCCAAAACCCAAAAATTTGGGGGGGTCCCGGACTCAAAACCCCAACCAAAACTCCACAAATTTGGGGGGTCCCGAACCCAAAACCCCACAAATTTGGGGGTCCCGGACCCCAAACCGCCCCAAACCCCCAAAAATTTGGGGGGTCCTGGACCCAAAACCCCACAAATTTGGGGGGTCCCGGACCCAAAACCGCCCCAAAACCCCACAAATTTGGGGTCCCGGACCCCAAAGCGCCCCAAAAACCCCACAAATTTGGGGGGTCCCGGACCCACCCCCGGACCGGCTCGGTGTCGTTGTCACCTGCTCGGGTTCCCTGTTCCTGTTCCCTGTGCGCATTCCCTGTTCCCCCCTGTCCCTTAGCCCTTCTTTTTATCCCTTTTTCCTGTCCCGTATCCCTTCTTTTATCCCTGTCCCTCTGTCCCTGTCCCTCCCTCCTTTGGTAGCCCCGGCTCTGCTTTGGGAGCCCCGGACCCTCCTTTGGGAGCCCCGGACCCTCCTTTGGAATCCCCGCTCTCCTTTGGTAGCCCCAGCTCTCCTTTGGTAGCCCCAGCTCTGCTTTGGTAGCCCCAGCTCTGCTTTGGGAGCCTGACCCGGGCCAGCTGCCCCCGGCCGTCCTGGCCCTGTCCCCATCCCTGTCCCCATCCCTGTCCCCATCCCTGTCCCATCCCTGTCCCATTCCCTGTCCCATTCCCTGTCCCATCCCTGTCCCATTCCCTGTCCCATCCCTGTCCCCATCCCTGTCCCATTCCCTCTCCCCATCCCTGTCCCATCCCTGTCCCATCCCTGTCCCATTCCCTGTCCCATCCCTGTCCCATTCCCTGTCCCATCCCTGTCCCCATCCCTGTCCCATTCCCTCTCCCCATCCCTGTCCCATCCCTGTCCCCATCCCTGTCCCATCCCTGTCCCATCCCTGTCCCATTCCCTGTCCCATCCCTGTCCCCATCCCTGTCCCATTCCCTCTCCCCATCCCTGTCCCCATCCCTGTCCCCATCCCTGTCCCCATCCCTGTCCCATCCCTGTCCCATTCCCTGTCCCATTCCCTGTCCCATCCCTGTCCCATTCCCTGTCCCATCCCTGTCCCATCCCTGTCCCATTCCCTCTCCCCATCCCTGTCCCCATCCCTGTCCCATCCCTGTCCCATCCCCTCTCCCCATCCCTGTCCCCATCCCCTCTCCCCATCCCTGTCCCATCCCCTCTCCCATCCCCTCTCCCCATCCCTGTCCCATCCCCTCTCCCATCCCCTCTCCCCATCCCCTGTCCCATTCCCTCTCCCCATCCCTGTCCCCATCCCCTGTCCCATCCCTGTCCCATCCCTGTCCCCATCCCTGTCCCCCATTCCCTGTCCCATCCCTGTCCCATCCCTGTCCCCATCCCTGTCCCATCCCCTGTCCCCATCCCTGTCCCATCCCCTCTCCCCATCCCCTGTCCCCATCCCTGTCCCATCCCCTCTCCCCATTCCCTGTCCCATCCCTGTCCCATTCCCTGTCCCCATCCCCTCTCCCCCATCCCTGTCCCCATTCCCTCTCCCCATCCCTGTCCCATTCCCTCTCCCCATTCCCTGTCCCATCCCTGTCCCCATCCCTGTCCCCATCCCTGTCCCCATCCCTGTCCCATCCCTGTCCCATCCCCTGTCCCCATCCCTGTCCCATCCCTCTCCCCATTCCCTGTCCCATCCCTGTCCCATTCCCTGTCCCCATTCCCTCTCCCCCATCCCTGTCCCATTCCCTCTCCCCATTCCCTGTCCCATCCCTGTCCCCATCCCTGTCCCATCCCTGTCCCCCATCCCTGTCCCATCCCCTGTCCCATCCCCTCTCCCCATCCCTGTCCCATTCCCTCTCCCCATCCCTGTCCCCATCCCCTGTCCCATCCCTGTCCCATCCCTGTCCCATCCCTGTCCCCATCCCTGTCCCATCCCCTGTCCCCATCCCTGTCCCATCCCCTCTCCCCATCCCCTGTCCCCATCCCTGTCCCATCCCCTCTCCCCATTCCCTGTCCCATCCCTGTCCCATTCCCTGTCCCATCCCCTCTCCCCATCCCTGTCCCCATTCCCTCTCCCCATCCCTGTCCCATTCCCTCTCCCCATTCCCTGTCCCATCCCTGTCCCCATCCCTGTCCCATCCCTGTCCCATCCCTGTCCCCATCCCTGTCCCCATCCCTGTCCCATCCCTGTCCCATCCCTGTCCCCATCCCTGTCCCCATCCCTGTCCCATCCCTGTCCCATCCCCTGTCCCCATCCCTGTCCCATCCCTCTCCCCATTCCCTGTCCCATCCCTGTCCCATTCCCTGTCCCCATTCCCTCTCCCCATCCCTGTCCCATTCCCTCTCCCCATTCCCTGTCCCATCCCTGTCCCCATCCCTGTCCCATCCCTGTCCCATCCCTGTCCCCATCCCTGTCCCATTCCCTCTCCCCATCCCTGTCCCATTCCCTCTCCCCATCCCTGTCCCATCCCTGTCCCATCCCTGTCCCCATCCCTGTCCCCATCCCTCTCCCCATCCCTGTCCCATTCCCTCTCCCCATCCCTGTCCCATCCCTGTCCCATCCCTGTCCCATTCCCTCTCCCCATCCCTGTCCCCATCCCTGTCCCATCCCTGTCCCCATCCCTGTCCCCATCCCTGTCCCCATTCCCTCTCCCCATCCCTGTCCCCATCCCTGTCCCATCCCTGTCCCATCCCTGTCCCATTCCCTCTCCCCATCCCTGTCCCTCTCCCCCTTTTCCCTCTCCCCCTTTTCCCCGTCCCCACTCCCAGGCCTGGCCCTGAGGGGCCGTGGGGAGGGGACAGATCCCGGTGTCCCCACTGGGACCTTCCCTGTCCCCAGTGTCCCAACTGCTCCCTGGATCCCAGCGAGATCCCGCCCAAAGTCGTGGAATCCCGGAATGCTTTGGGCGGGATCCACGGGGCTGAAATCCCATCCCATTCCGACCCCCCGATGATCCCAGGGGTGCTCCAGCCTTTCCTTGGGCACTGCCAGGGATCCGGGCATTCCCTGGGAATTCCAGCCCAGCCGGGAATTCCTTCCCAAGATCCCAGCCCGAGCTCCCCTTTCCCAAGGAAATCCCTCCATTCCCCGCCTCTCCCAGCCTGCCATTGGATCCAGCCCCAGCCCGACTCCTCTGCGGGAAGGGAATTCCGGCCTCCAGGCCCTTCCCTGGGGAATCTCGGCACTCCAGGAAGGCTCTCCCTTCCCTTTCCCCATCCCCGACTTCCAGAAAAACCCCTGGCCATGGATTCGGAGCCTCCTGCATCCCACAATCCCGGAATGCTTTGGCTGGGATCCACGCAGCTTCAATCCCATCCCATTCCAAGGCCGGCACCTGCCCCGATGATCCCAGGCTGCTCCAGCCTTTCCTTGGACACTGCCAGGGATCCGGGCATTCCCTGGGAATTCCAGCCCAGCCGGGAATTCCTTCCCAAGATCCCATTTTTCCCTCTTTCATTCCCACCATTCCCTGGATCCAATTGGATTCCCGCCTTTCCTTCCCAGCCGCCCCCGGACCGGGATTGAAAGCTTCCACATGGAGCTGATCCCTGCTGGAGCATTTTCCCGGGGAAAACCAGGCCTGGAAAATCTGGGATCCTTCGGAGATGTCCCAGCCGGCGGGAAGAGCTCCGGGAATGCCGGAGCAGCTGGGATAACAGCGGGATGAGCCGGGATTTCGGGAAGGAATTCCCGGGCTGGAATTCCCAGAGAAGCTGTGGCTGCCCCCCTGGATCCCCGGGAGTTGCCAGGGAAAGGCTGGAGCATCCCGGGATCACGGAATGTGCCGGGATGGGATGGGGATGGGATCGAAGGTCCTTTCCCACCCCAAATTCCAGGATTCCAGCGCCGTTCCCGATCCTGATCCTGGGGGGGGGGGGGGGGGGGGGGGGTGGGGAGGGGGAATCGGGATCCCGGCGCCGGAGGGGCGCGGAATGAGAGGAATCCACGGAATCCATGGAATGCGGGAAGCGCCGATCCCTCGGGAATTGCCCCGCTGGATGCAGCTCCGTTTCCATGGAAACGGCCGCGGGCGGACGCGGATGCTCCCGGCGCGGGAAATTCCCGGGATTTGGAGCTTTCCCCGCCTTTCCCAAAGGGATTCTTCCCTCGGGAAGGATTTCGGGATCAACCCAAGCCTCGGGCTGTTCCCAGAATCCCAAAAGATCCCCAGTGGGATTCGGGATTCTCCTCCTCGGAGGCTCCGGATTCCCAAGGAAAACGCATTCCCGAGGTCGGGAATTCCCGGAGAATTTCGGGAGCCCCATTCCCCGCTTCCAAGGCCTCGCGGAAGCCCCAAATCCTTCGGGATCGGGGCTCTTCCCGCGGCTGCTCCTGGGAATTCCCTGGCGCCGATGAATTCCTGGAATATTTTAATTAAGGCCCAGTTTTTTCCCGCCGGGAGCATCCTAATTAATTCCCTAATTAACGAGCCGGGCCGGTGGCTCTTCCAGGCGGGAAGAGAGGCAGGAAAAAAATTCGGGAATGGGGGAGGATTTTCTGGAAATTCGGGGCCAATTCCAGCCTTGTCCTGGCCCCCAGGGCGGCGTCCGGATTCTGGGAATTCTGGGATCAGCTCCGGGCTCCTCATTCCATGGATTTGGAGGGGCTGGGGCGGGTCCAGGGAAGGGACGGGAGCTGGGAATGGCTGAGGGAATAAGGGAGGATCCAAAGGGAGCTCCTCCCCCTCTGGAATTCCCGGGAATCTTGGAGCCAGCTGGGATCGGGATTCGGCCCAGGTTTTCCTGGAAATTTGGGAATAATTCCCACCTGGAAAGGCTTTTCCAGCCCCGGGCAGGGGAGGAGTCGCCGTTCCCGGAGGGATTTGAATCCCTGTGGATTTGGGGTGGGGACCCTGGGTCAGGGATGGGATTGGGAATGTTGGGGAACGCTCGGATCCACGGGCTCCCAGGGCTTTTCCAACTGGAGCGATTCCCAGGATTTGCCATTCCCGAGGTTTGGGGGAGCCAGGATTGGCAATAGCCGGCGATCCCGGCCTCAGTTTCCCTTTGGAATTCCGGTGCTCCTGCTCCTCATCCAGAGGGGACCCCGGAGCTGGGAGAGCCGGGAATGTCCGGCTGGATCAGGGAAGGATCCCGGGAAACCTCGGAGCCGCTTCCCGAGCCTGAAGGGGCTCCAGGAGAGCTGGGATTTGGGATAAAGGGATGGGAAACAAGGAATGGCTTCCCAGTGGGAAAGGGGAGCTCGGGGAGGGATCTTGGGAAGGAATTCCCGGCCGGGCTGGAATTCCCAGGGAATGGCCGGATCCCTGGCAGTGCCCAAGGAAAGGCTGGAGCAGCCTGGGATCATCGGGGGAGGTGCCGGCCTTGGAATGGGATGGGATTTCAGCCCTGTGGATCCCAGCCAAAGCATTCCGGGATCCCATGAATCCCTCACCTGCAGTGGCCCCATTCCCAGATCCCATTCCCAATCCCATTCCCAGTTTCCCGGTGCAGGAGGAGCCTTGGGCTGAGCCACTCCCGGGGCCATTCCTGGTTCCCGTTCCCAGTTCCCCATTCCCATTCCCATTTTTCCATTCCCTATATCCCGGTTCCCATTCCCACTCCCATTCCCAATCCCCATTCCCAGTTCCCAATTCCCCATTCCCAGTCCCTTATTTCCCATTCTCTATATCCCATTCCCAGTTCCCAATCCCTATATCCCGGTTCTCATTCCCAATCCTATTCCCACTTTCCCGGTGCGAGAGGAGCCTCAGGTGGAGCCGCCCCTGGGGCCACTCCCAGTTCCCCATTCCCCAATCCCATTCCCGTTCCTATATCCCAGTTCCCTTTCCCACTCCCAATCCCATTCCCATTCCCTATATCCCAGTTCCCTTTCCCACTCCCAATCCCATTCCCAGTTCCCTATTTCCCATTCTCTATACCCCAATCCCCATTCCCAGTTCCCTTTTCCCTATATTCCGGTTCCCATTCCCTATATTCCTATATCCCAATATCCCAATCCCCATTCCTGGTTCCCAGTTTCCCATTCCCTATATCCCTATATCCCTATATCCCAGTTCCCATTCCCTATATCCCAATCCCATTCCCGGTTCCCATTCACTATATCCCGGTTCCCATTCCCTATATCCCAATATCCCCAATCCCCATTCCTGGTTCCCAGTTTCCCATTCCCTATATCCTTGTATCGCTATATCCCATTTCCTATATCCCTACATCCCTACATCCCTATATCCCTATATCCCATTCCCTACATCCCTACATCCCTATATCCCTATATCCCTATATCCCTATATTCCATTCCCTATATTCCTATATGCCTACATCCCTATATTCCTATATCCCAACCCCATTCCCTATATCCCTATATCCCATTCCCTATACCCCTATATCCCATTCCCAGTTCCCTTTTCCCTATATCCCGGTTCCCATTCCCTATATCCCTCTATCCCTGTATCTCAATCCCCATATCCCAGTTCTCATTCCCTATATCCCCATATCCCTATATCCCCATATCCCCATATCCCAGCTCCCATTCCCTATATCCCCATATCCCCATATCCCCATATCCCAACTCCCATTCCCTATATCCCTATATCCCCATATCCCTATATCCCCATATCCCCATATCCCAGCTCCCATTCCCTATATCCCCATATCCTCATATCCCCATATCCCTATATCCCAGCTCCCATTCCCTATATCCCCATATCCCCCTATCCCCATATCCCAACTCCCATTCCCTATATCCCCATATCCCAGCTCCCATTCCCTATATCCCTATATCCCCATATCCCTATATCCCAGCTCCCATTCCCTATATCCCCATATCCCCATATCCCAGCTCCCATATCCCTATATCCCTATATCCCCATATCCCCCTATCCCCATATCCCAGCTCCCATTCCCTATATCCCCATATCCCCCTATCCCCATATCCCAACTCCCATTCCCTATATCCCCATATCCCAGCTCCCATTCCCTATATCCCTATATCCCCATATCCCTATATCCCAGCTCCCATTCCCTATATCCCCATATCCCCATATCCCAGCTCCCATATCCCTATATCCCTATATCCCCCTATATCCCCCTATCCCCATATCCCAGCTCCCATTCCCTATATCCCCATATCCCCCTATCCCCATATCCCAGCTCCCATTCCCTATATCCCCATATCCCCCTATCCCCATATCCCAGCTCCCATTCCCTATATCCCCATATCCCTATATCCCAGCTCCCATTCCCTATATCCCCATATCCCCCTATCCCCATATCCCAGCTCCCATTCCCTATATCCCCATATCCCCCATATCCCAGCTCCCATTCCCTATATCCCCATATCCCCATATCCCTATATCCCAGCTCCCATTCCCTATATCCCCATATCCCCCTATCCCCATATCCCAGCTCCCATATCCCTATATCCCCCTATCCCCATATCCCAGCTCCCATATCCCTATATCCCTATATCCCCATATCCCCATATCCCAGCTCCCATTCCCTATATCCCCATATCCCCATATCCCAGCTCCCATTCCCTATATCCCCATATCCCTGGATCCCATTCCCGCTTTCCCGGCGCGGGAGGAGCCTCGGGCGGAGCCGCCCCCGGGGCCGCCCCCTCGGGCTCGGCTCGGCTCGGGCTCGGCTCGGCTCGGGCTCGGGCTCGGCTCGGGGCTCGGGCTCGGCCTCGGCTCGGGCTCGGCTCGGGCTCGGCTCGGGCTCGGGGCTCGGGCTCGGGGCTCGGCTCGGGCTCGGGCTCGGGGCTCGGCTCGGGCTCGGGGCTCGGGCTCGGGCTCGGGGCTCGGCTCGGGCTCGGCTCGGGCTCGGGCTCGGGCTCGGCTCGGGCTCGGCTCGGGGCTCGGCTCGGGGCTCGGGCTCGGGCTCGGCTCGGGCTCGGCTCGGGCTCGGCTCGGGCTCGGCTCGGGTCTCGGCTCGGGGCTCGGCTCGGGCTCGGGCTCGGCTCGGGCCGCGGTAGCGGAGCGGCAGCGGCGGGAGCGGCCATGTACGGTCAGTGCCGGGAACAGCGCCGGGATCGGGATCATTGGGATCATTGGGATCATCGGGATCATCGGGATCATCGGGATCATCGGGATCATTGGGATCATCGGGATCGGCAATGCGCTCCCGCCTCCCCTCCCGGCCCCCCGCGCGTTCCGCTGTCCCCGCCCCCGGGACGGGCTGAGCATCCCCGGCCTGGGGGGCGGGGGGGACCCCAAATTTGTGGGGTTTTGGGGCGGTTTTGGGTCCGGAACCCCAAATTTGTGGGGTTTTGGGGCGGTTTGGGGTCCGGGACCCCCAAATTTGTGGGGTTTTGGGGCGGTTTGGGGTCCGGAACCCCCCAAATTTGTGGGGGTTTTGGGGGCGGTTTGGGGTCCGGGACCCCCAAATTTGTGGGGTTTTGGGGCGGTTTTGGGTCCGGGACCCCAAATTTGTGGGGTGGGAGCGGTTTGGGGTCCGGGACCCCAAATTTGTGGGGTTTTGGGGCGGTTTGGGGTCTGGAACCCCCAAATTTTTTGGGTTTTGGGTCCGGGACCCCCCCAAATTTGTGGGGTTTTGGGGCGGTTTGGGGTCCGGGAGCCCCCAAATTTGTGGGGTTTTGGGGCGGTTTAGGGTCCGGGACCCCAAATTTGTGGGGTTTTGGGGCGCTTTGGGGTCCGGGACCCCCAAATTTGTGGGGTTTTGGGGCGGTTTGGGGTCCGGAACCCCCCAAATTTGTGGGGTTTTGGGGCGGTTTGGGGTCCGGGAGCCCCCAAATTTGTGGGGTTTTGGGGCGGTTTGGGGTCCGGGACCCCCCAAATTTTGTGGGGTTTTGGGGCGGTTTGGGGTCCGGAACCCCCCAAATTTGTGGGGTTTTGGGGCGGTTTGGGGTCCGGGAGCCCCCCAAATTTGTGGGGTTTTGGGGCGGTTTAGGGTCCGGGAGCCCCCAAATTTGTGGGGTTTTGGGGCGGTTTGGGGTCCGGGACCCCCAAATTTGTGGGGTTTTGGGGCGGTTTTGGGGTCCGGAACCCCCCAAATTTGTGGGGTTTTGGGGCGGTTTGGGGTCCGGGACCCCCAAATTTGTGGGGTTTTGGGGCGGTTTTGGGTCCGGGACCCCAAATTTGTGGGGTGGGAGCGGTTTGGGGTCCGGGACCCCAAATTTGTGGGGTTTTGGGGCGGTTTGGGGTCTGGAACCCCCAAATTTTTGGGTTTTGGGTCCGGGACCCCCCCAAATTTGTGGGGTTTTGGGGCGGTTTGGGGTCCGGGAGCCCCCAAATTTGTGGGGTTTTGGGGCGGTTTTGGGTCCGGGAAACCCCAAATTTGTGGGGTTTTGGGGCGCTTTGGGTCCGGAACCCCCCAAATTTGTGGGGGTTTTGGGGCGGTTTGGGGTCCGGGACCCCCAAATTTGTGGGGTTTTGGGGCGGTTTTGGGTCCGGGACCCCAAATTTGTGGGGTGGGAGCGGTTTGGGGTCCGGGACCCCAAATTTGTGGGGTTTTGGGGCGGTTTGGAGTCCGGAACCCCCAAATTTGTGGGGTTTTGGGGCGGTTTTGGGTCCCGGACCCCCCAAATTTGTGGGGTTTTGGGGCGGTTTTGGGGTCCGGAACCCCAAATTTGTGGGGTTTTGGGCGGTTTTGGGTCTGGAACCCCAAATTTGTGCGGTTTTGGGTCCGGGACCCCAAATTTGTGGGGTGGGAGCGGTTTGGGGTCCGGGACCCCAAATTTGTGGGGTTTTGGGGCGGTTTGGGGTCCGGGACCCCCAAATTTGTGGGGTGGGAGCGGTTTGGGGTCCGGGACCCCAATTTTGTGGGGTTTTGGGGCGGTTTGGGGTCCGGGACCCCAAATTTGTGGGGTTTTGGGGCGGTTTTGGGTCCGGAACCCCAAATTTGTGGGGTTTTGGGGCGGTTTGGGGTCCGGACCCCCCAAATTTGTGGGGTTTTGGGGCGGTTTTGGGTCCGGGACCCCCCAAATTTGTGGGGTTTTGGGGCGGTTTTGGGTCCGGGACCCCAAATTTGTGGATTTGTGGGGTTTTGGGGCGGTTTTGGGTCCGGGACCCCCAAATTTGTGGGGTTTTGGGGCGGTTTGGGGTCCCGGACCCCAAATTTTGTGGGGTTTTGGGGCGGTTTTGGGTCCGAGACCCCCCAAATTTGTGGGGTTTTTTGGGGCGGTTTGGGGTCCGGAACCCCAAATTTGTGGGGTTTTGGGGGCGGTTTTGGGTCCGGAACCCCCAAATTTGTGGGGTTTTGGGGCGGTTTGGGGTCCGGAACCCCCAAATTTGTGCGGTTTGGGGTCCCGGACCCCAAATTTGTGGGGTTTTGGGGCGGTTTTGGGTCCGGGACCCCCAAATTTGTGCGGTGGGAGCAATTTGGGGGTCCAGGAGTTTTTTTGGGATCGGCTCCTCTTTGGGATTTCTGGAATTTTGGGGCTTTTTTGTGGGATTTTGGTTTTTCTTGGGTGGGATTTTGGTGGTTTTTTTTTTTTTTTAAATGGGATTTTGGGCATTTTTTTGGGTGAGATTTGGGGTTTCTTTGGGGTTTTTTTGTGGGTCGGGAACATCCCCAGGGAAAACCCCTCAAGATTTGGGGTTATTTTGCGGGATTTTGGGAGTTTTGGGGGTTTTTGTGAGATTTGGGGTTTTTTAAATTGGATTTTGGGGGGTTTTGCGGAGATTTTAGTGGTTTTTTGCGGGATTTTTTGGGAGTTATTTTGTGGGATTTTGGGGTGATTTGGAAAGCGGGAACATCCCCGGAGAAAATCCCCCGGGATTTGGGGTTTTGGGGGGAGATTTTTGGGGTTTTTTGTGGGATTTTGGGATTTTTGGGGTTTTTTGTGGGATTTTGGGGCTCTTTGGTGGGTTTGGGGTTTTTTTTTTTGTGGCTCAGGACATCGCCAGGGAAAACCCCTCAAGATTTGGGTTTATTTTGTGGATTTTGGGGAATGGGAACATCCCCCGGGAAAATCCGCAG
>NC_063215.1:1547811-1573926 GCF_020740725.1 Corvus hawaiiensis
TCCGGGAGCTGCCGCATCCCAAGGACGGGAAGGAGGAGGAAAAAAAAAAAAAAAATCCAGAGGGAGAAATCCCAAATTTTCCCGGAAAACCGGACCCGGCCAGGGCGGCTCCTCACCAGTTTATCCAAGAAAGTCACGAAATCCTGGGAAAAGGAGCGGAAAAGGCGATGGGATCCCCTGGGGATCATCCCCGCCCGGCCGCCGCCGTTCCCAGCAGCGCCTCACCTCGCAGATCCGCTCCTGGGAATATTCCGGGATATCTGCCGGGAAAACGGCGTCTCCATGGAGCTCTGGTTTCCATGGAGCGATTCCCGGCATCCAGCCCCTCCTGGGGTTGGTCATTCCAAGCCAAATCCCATCCCGGAATTCCCAGAATTCCCAGCTCACATTCCCGCATCCATCGCCCTCCCAGATTGGCCATTCCCATCCCAGAATTCCCAGAATTCCCAGCTCACATTCCCACATCCATCTCCCACCAGGATTGGTCATTCCAAGCCCATCCCAGAATTCCCGGAATTCCCAGCTCCCATTCCCACATCCATCCCCTCCTGGATTGGCCATTCCCATCCCAGAATTCCCAGAATTCCCAGCTCACATTCCCGCATCCATCTCCCACCAGGATTGGTCATTCCAATCCCATCCCAGAATTCCCACCTCACATTCCCGGCATCCATCCCTTCCTGGGATTGGCCAATCCCATTCCAGAATTCCCAGAATTCCCGGCTCACATTCCCACATCCATCCCCCTCCCAGACTGACCATTCCCATCCCGGAATTCCCAGAATTCCCGGGATTGATTATTCCCATCCCGAAATTCCTGGAATTCCCAGCTCACATTCCCACATCCATCCCCCTCCCAGATTGACCATTCCAAGCCCATCCCATCCCAGAATTCCCAGAATTCCCAGAATTCCCAGCTCCCATTCCCACATCCATCCCCTCCCAGACTGACCATTCCCATCCCGGAATTCCCAGAATTCCCAGCTCACATTCCCGCATCCATCTCCCACCAGGATTGGTCATTCCAATCCCATCCCAGAATTCCCAGCTCACATTCCCGGCATCCATCCCTTCCTGGGATTGGCCATTCCCATCCCGGAATTCCCAGAATTCCCAGCTCACATTCCCACATCCATCCCCCTCCCAGATTGACCATTCCAAGCCCATCCCATCCCAGAATTCCCAGAATTCCCAGCTCCCATTCCCACATCCATCCCCTCCTGGGATTGGTCATTCCCATCCCATCCCACCCCAGAATTCCCAGAATTCCCAGAATTCCCAGCTCACATTCCCACATCCATCCCCCTCCCAGATTGACCATTCCCATCCCAGAATTCCCGGAATTCCTGGAATTCCCAGCTCACATTCCCACATCCATCCCCCTCCCAGATTGACCATTCCCATCCCATCCCATCCCGGAATTCCCAGAATTCCCAGCTCCCATTCCCACATCCATCCCCTCCCAGATTGGCCATTCCCATCCCAGAATTCCCAGAATTCCCAGCTCACATTCCCACATCCATCCCCTCCCAGACTGACCATTCCCATCCCGGAATTCCCAGAATTCCCAGCTCACATTCCCGCATCCATCTCCCACCAGGATTGGTCATTCCAATCCCATCCCAGAATTCCCAGCTCACATTCCCGGCATCCATCCCTTCCTGGGATTGGCCATTCCCATCCCGGAATTCCCAGAATTCCCAGCTCACATTCCCACATCCATCCCCCTCCCAGATTGACCATTCCAAGCCCATCCCATCCCAGAATTCCCAGAATTCCCAGCTCCCATTCCCACATCCATCCCCTCCTGGGATTGGTCATTCCCATCCCATCCCACCCCAGAATTCCCAGAATTCCCAGAATTCCCAGCTCACATTCCCACATCCATCCCCCTCCCAGATTGACCATTCCCATCCCAGAATTCCCGGAATTCCTGGAATTCCCAGCTCACATTCCCACATCCATCCCCCTCCCAGATTGACCATTCCCATCCCATCCCATCCCGGAATTCCCAGAATTCCCAGCTCCCATTCCCACATCCATCCCCTCCCAGATTGGCCATTCCCATCCCAGAATTCCCAGAATTCCCAGCTCACATTCCCGCATCCATCTCCCACCAGGATTGGTCATTCCAATCCCATCCCAGAATTCCCAGCTCCCATTCCCGGCATCCATCCCTTCCTGGGATTGGCCATTCCCATCCCAGAATTCCCAGAATTCCCAGCTCCCATTCCCACATCCATCCCCTCCTGGATTGGCCATTCCCATCCCAGAATTCCCAGAATTCCCAGCTCACATTCCCGCATCCATCTCCCACCAGGATTGGTCATTCCAATCCCATCCCAGAATTTCCAGCTCACATTCCCGGCATCCATCCCTTCCTGGGATTGGCCAATCCCATTCCAGAATTCCCAGAATTCCCAGCTCCCATTCCCACATCCATCCCCCTCCCAGACTGACCATTCCCATCCCGGAATTCCCAGAATTCCCGGGATTGATTATTCCCATCCCAAAATTCCTGGAATTCCCAGCTCACATTCCCACATCCATCCCCCTCCCAGATTGACCATTCCCATCCCATCCCAGAATTCCCAGAATTCCCAGCTCCCATTCCCACATCCATCCCCTCCTGGATTGGCCATTCCCATCCCGGAATTCCCAGAATTCCCAGCTCACATTCCCGCATCCATCTCCCACCAGGATTGGTCATTCCAATCCCATCCCAGAATTCCCACCTCACATTCCCGGCATCCATCCCTTCCTGGGATTGGCCAATCCCATTCCAGAATTCCCAGAATTCCCAGCTCCCATTCCCACATCCATCCCCCTCCCAGATTGACCATTCCCATCCCGGAATTCCCAGAATTCCCGGGATTGATTATTCCCATCCCGAAATTCCTGGAATTCCCAGCTCACATTCCCACATCCATCTCCTCCCAGATTGGCCATTCCCATCCCATCCCAGAATTCCCAGAATTCCCAGCTCCCATTCCCACATCCATCCCCTCCTGGGATTGGCCATTCCCATCCCATCCCATCCCATCCCATCCCATCCCGGAATTCCCAGAATTCCCAGCTCCCATTCCCACATCCATCCCCTCCTGGGATTGGCCATTCCCATCCCATCCCATCCCATCCCATCCCATCCCAGAATTCCCAGAATTCCCAGCTCCCATTCCCACATCCATCCCCTCCTGGGATTGGTCATTCCCATCCCATCCCACCCCAGAATTCCCAGAATTCCCAGAATTCCCAGCTCCCATTCCCACATCCATCCCCCTCCCAGATTGACCATTCCCATCCCAGAATTCCCGGAATTCCTGGAATTCCCAGCTCACATTCCCACATCCATCCCCCTCCCAGATTGACCATTCCCATCCCATCCCATCCCAGAATTCCCAGAATTCCCAGCTCCCATTCCCACATCCATCCCCCTCCCAGATTGACCATTCCCATCCCAGAATTCCCGGAATTCCCAGAATTCCCAGCTCACATTCCCGCATCCATCTCCCACCAGGATTGGTCATTCCAAGCCCAGAATTCCCAGAATTCCCAGCTCCCATTCCCACATCCATCCCCTCCTGGGATTGGTCATTCCCATCCCATCCCACCCCAGAATTCCCAGAATTCCCAGAATTCCCAGCTCACATTCCCACATCCATCCCCCTCCCAGATTGACCATCCCCATCCCAGAATTCCCGGAATTCCCGGAATTCCCAGCTCCCATTCCCACATCCATCCCCCTCCCAGATTGACCATTCCCATCCCGGAATTCCCAGAATTCCCAGCTCCCATTCCCACATCCATCCCTCCCAGATTGGCCATTCCCATCCCGGAATTCCCAGAATTCCCAGCTCCCATTCCCACATCCATCCCTTCCTGGGATTGGCCATTCCCATCCCGGAATTCCCGGAATTCCCGGCTCACCCGCCGGAGCCGTGGATTCCCCGTATCCCTTCATTTCCAGGGCGATCACCCGGAATCCGGCATCGGCCAGCGCCGGGATCTGCCGCGGAGGGAGAGCAGCGCATTCCAAAGGCTGCGCGGACCCCTCCCCCCCCGGATCCCATCCCGGCATTCCCAGGAATTCGGGAAGAGCCTCGGGAACGGCGCCTCCCCCACCCGCCGAATTCCCGAATTCCCGAAATCACCTGGAAGCGCCAGGAGAGCCAGGATTCCGGGAATCCGTGGCACAGGCAGAGCACGGGGCCCTGGCCCAGTTCCACGAAGTGCAGCCGCACTCCCGGCTGGAAAAAAAACCGGGAATTCCTCATGGATCCGGGGCAACCGGAACCCTCCGCCAGGGCCCGCAGCCGGAATGCCGGAATTCCGGAGTGCAGCGCCCCCTTCCGGCCTGGAATTCCAGAGCCCAGCGCCCTTTCCAGCCTGGAATTCCAGAGCCCTCCATCCCCTCCAGCCTGGAATTCCGGAGGCCACCACCTGGAATTCTGGAGCCCTTTCCACCTGCAATTCCAAACCCCATCACCTCTTCCAGCCTGGAATTCCAGAGGCCACCACCTGCTCCAACCCAGAATTCCGGAGCCCCCCATCCCCTTCAGCCTGGAATTCTGGAGCCCATCCCCTGGAATTCCAGAGCCCACCACCCCTTCCAGCCTGGAATTCCAGAGCCCACCACCTGGAATTCTGGAGCCCATCGCCCTTTCCACCTGGAATTCCAAACCCCATCACCCCTTCCAGTCTGGAATTCCAGAGGCCACCACCTCTTCCACCTGGAATTCTGGAGCCCATCCCCTGGAATTCCAGAGCCCACCACCCTCTCCAGCCTGGAATTCCAGAGGCCATGACCTTCTCCAGTCTGGAATTCTGGAGTCCATCCCCTGGAATTCCAGAGCCCCACATCCCCTCCAGCCCAGAATTCCAAATCCCACCACTCCTTCCAGCCTGGAATTCCGGAGCCCATTCCCTGGAATTCCAAATCCCACCACCCTCTCCAGCCTGGTATTCCAGAGCTTCCCACCCCTTCCAGCCCAACATTCCAGATCCCACCACCATCTCCAGCCTGGAATTCCAGAGCCCATCCCCTGGAATTCCAGAGGCCACCAACTGGAATTCTGGAGCCCATTGCCCCTTTCCACCTGGAATTCCAAACCCACCACCCCTTCCAGCCTGGAATTCCAGACCCCACCACCTGCTCCAACCCAGAATTCCAAAGCCCCCCATCCTCTTTCCAGCCTGGAATTCTGGAGCCCATCCCCTGGAATTCCAGAGCCCACCACCCCTTCCAGCCTGGAATTCCAGAGCCCACCACCTGGAATTCTGGAGCCCATCGCCCTTTCCACCTGGAATTCCAAACCCCATCACCCCTTCCAGTCTGGAATTCCAGAGGCCACCACCTCTTCCACCTGGAATTCTGGAGCCCATCCCCTGGAATTCCAGAGCCCACCACCCTCTCCAGCCTGGAATTCCAGAGGCCATGACCTTCTCCAGCCTGGAATTCTGGAGCCCACCACCTGGAATTCCAGAGCCCCACATCCCCTCCAGCCCAGAATTCCAAATCCCACCACTCCTTCCAGCCTGGAATTCCAGACCCCACCACCTGCTCCAACCCAGAATTCCAAAGCCCCCCATCCCCTTTCCAGCCTGGAATTCTGGAGCCCATCCCCTGGAATTCCAGAGGCCACCACCCTCCCAGCCTGGAATTCCAGATCCCACCACCCTCTCCAGCTCAGAATTCCAGAGCTTTCCACCCCTTCCAGCCTGGAATTCCAGATCCCACCATCCTCTCCAGTCTGGAATTCCAGAGCCCCCCATCCCTCTCCAGCCCAGCATTCCCGAGCCTCCCACTCTGCTCCAACCCAGAATTCCAGAGCCCACCACCCCTTCCAGCCTGGAATTCCAGAGCCCACCACCTGGAATTCTGGAGCCCATCGCCCTTTCCACCTGGAATTCCAAACCCACCACCCCTTCCAGTCTGGAATTCCAGTTCCCACCACCTCTTCCACCTGGAATTCCAGAGCCCATCCCCTGGAATTCCAGAGCCCACCACCCTCTCCAGCCTGGAATTCTGGAGCCCATCCCCTGGAATTCCAGATCCCACCATCCTCTCCAGCCTGGAATTCCAGAGCCCCCCATCCCTCTCCAGCCCAGCATTCCCGAGCCTCCCACTCTGCTCCAACCCAGAATTCCAGAGCCCACCACCCCTTCCAGCCTGGAATTCCAGAGCCCACCACCTGGAATTCTGGAGCCCATCCCCTGGAATTCCAGAGGCCACCACCCTCCCAGCCTGGAATTCCAGATCCCACCACCCTCTCCAGCTCAGTATTCCAGAGCTTTCCACCCCTTCCAGCCTGGAATTCCAGAGCCCCCCCATCCCCTCCAGCTCAGCATTCCCGAGCCTCCCACTCTGCTCCAACCCAGAATTCCAGAGCCCACCACTCCTTCCAGCCTGGAATTCTGGAGCCCATTCTCTGGAATTCCAGAGCCCACCACCCTCTCCAGCCGGGTATTCCAGAGCTTCCCACCCCTTCCAGCCCAACATTCCAGATCCCACCACCCCTTCCAGTCTGGAATTCCAGAGGCCACCACCTCTTCCACCTGGAATTCTGGAGCCCATCCCCTGGAATTCCAGACCCCACCACCCTCTCCAGACTGGAATTCCGGAGCCCATCCCCTGGAATTCCAGAGCCCCACAATCCTTCCAGCCCAGCATTCCAGAGCCCATCACCCTCCCAGCCTGGAATTCTGGAGCCCATCCCCTGGAATTCCAGATCCCACCACCCCTTCCAGCCTGGAATTCTGGAGCCCATCCCCTGGAATTCCAGAGCCCCACATCCCCTCCAGCCCAGAATTCCAAATCCCACCACTCCTTCCAGCCTGGAATTCCAGAGCCCATTCCCTGGAATTCCAAATCCCACCACCCTCTCCAGCCTGGAATTCCAGAGGCCACCATCCCCTCCAGCTCAATATTCCAGAGCGTTCCACTCCTTCCAGCCCAACATTCCAGAGCCCACAACCCTTCCAGCCTGGAATTCCAGCTCCCACCACCTGGAATTCCACTCCCCACCACCCTCTCCATTCCCAAAATTCCAAATCCCCCTGGAACACCCGGAGAATTCCCGAAGGCCGCAGCAGCTCCTCCTTCCATTCCCAATCCCGGATCCCCCCCACATTCCCAAAAAACCCCGCGGATCTTCCCGAGCCCCCGGAGCCCTCATTCCGTACCCGGATGGAGACGTATCCGTGCGTGACCCCGGCCGGATCGCACGGAATCGGCAGCGGCTCCTCCTGGCCCAGGAGCTGCGGGATGAGCCAGGAATGAGCTCCTGGAATTCCATGGGATAGCCCACCCGGATGCTGCCGACCCCAGAACCGGATCCCGTCTCTCCCAGCTCTCCAGGAATTATGGAATCATGGAATTCCTTGGAGTCCGGGATGGCCTTCGAGCTCGTTATTCCAACCTTTTGCCGTGGGAAGGGCGAATCCCATTGGAATTCCTGGGAATTCTGGGAATTCCGGGCGGCTTTTTCCCGTACCTGGACCCCGGAGAGTTCCTGCAGCTCCCTGAGGGCGGAGTCGGGGTCCCGGACCAGGATCGTGGCCATTCCCAAATCCCGCGCCGCCGCCAGGTTCTCCGCCTGGTCATCCAGGAGGATCGCCTGGAAAATGCCCCATTCCCAGGGTTTTTTGGGATCAGGGCATGTCCTGAGGTTTCACATTCCCGGGAATCATCCAAGCATTTGTGGGGCTGGAAAATCCCCATTCCCAGGGTTTTTTTGGGATCAGGGCATCTCCTGAGGTTTCCTAATCCTGGGAAAATCCAAGGATTTGTAGGGCTGGAAAATCCCCCCATTCCCAGGGGTTTTTTGGGATTATGGCATCTCCCGAGGTTTCCTAATCCCGGGAACATCCAAGGATTTGGGAGCCTGGAAAATCCCCCCATTCCCAGGGGGTTTTTTGGGATTGTGGCACTTCCTGAGGCTTCAAATCCCTAGGAACATCCAAGGATTCATCCAAGGATTTGGGAGCCTGGAAAATCCCCCCATTCCCAGGGATTTTTGGGATTGTGGCATCTCCTGAGGTTTCAAATCGCTGGGAATCATCCAAGGATTCAATCAAGGATTTGGGAGCCTGGAAAATTCCCCATTCCCAGGGATTTTTGGGATTGTGGCACCTCCTGAGGTTTCAAATCGCTGGGAATCATCCAAGGATTTGTGGGGCTGGAAAATCCCCATTCCCAGGGATTTTTGGGATTGTGGCACTTCCTGAGGGTTCAAATCCCTGGGAATCATCCAAGGATTTTTGGGGCTGGAAAATCCCCCATTCCCAGGGATTTTTGGGATTGTGGCACTTCCTGAGGGTTCAAATCGCTGGGAACATCCAAGGATTTGTAGGGCTGGAAAATCCCTCATTCCCTGTTTTTTTTTGGGATCAGGGCACCTCCTGTGGCCTCACTCCAACGATTCACCCAAGGATTTGTGGGATTGGAAAAACCCCCCATTCCCAGGGTTTTTATGGGATCAGGGCATCTCCTGAGGCTTCAAATCCCTGGGAATCATCCAAGGATTTGTGGGGCTGGAAAATCCCCCATTCCCTGGTTTTTTTTGGGATTGTGGCACTTGCTGAGGTTTCAAATCCCTGGGAATCATCCAAGGATTTGTGGGATTGGAGGAACCCCCCATTCCCAGGGATTTTTTTGGGATCAGGGCACCTCCTGGGGCTTCAAATCCCTGGGAATCATCCAAGGATTCAATCAAGGATTTGGGAGCCTGGAAAATTCCCCATTCCCAGGGATTTTTGGGATTGTGGCACCTCCTGAGGTTTCAAATCCCTGGGAATCATCCAAGGATTTGTAGGGCTGGAAAATCCCTCATTCCCTTTTTTTTTTTTTGGGATCAGGGCACCTCCTGTGGCTTCAATCCAACGATTCACCCAAGGATTTGTGGGATTGGAGGAACCCCCCATTCCCAGGGATTTTTTTGGGATCAGGGCATCTCCTGAGGCTTCAAATCCCTGGGAATCATCCAAGGATTTGTGGGGCTGGAAAATCCCCCCATTCCCTGGGTTTTTTTGGGATTGTGGCACTTCCTGAGGTTTCACATTCCTGGGAATCATCCAAGGATTTGTGGGATTGGAGGAACCCCCCATTCCCAGGGATTTTTTTGGGATTGTGGCACCTCCTGAGGCTTCAAATCCCTGGGAATCATCCAAGGATTTGGGAGCCTGGAAAATCCCCCATTCCCAGGGTTTTTTTTGGGATCGAGGCACCTCCTGAGGTTTCCTAATCCTGGGAACATCCAAGGATCCATCCAAGGATTTGTGGGGCTGGAAAATCCCCCCATTCCCAGCGTTTTTTTGGGATTGTGGCACTTGCTGAGGTTTCACATTCCTGGGAATCATCCAAGGATTTGTGGGATTGGAGGAACCCCCCATTCCCAGGGATTTTTTTGGGATTGTGGCACCTCCTGAGGCTTCAAATCCCTGGGAATCATCCAAGGATTTGGGAGCCTGGAAAATCCCCCCATTCCCAGGGATTTTTGGGATTGTGGCACCTCCTGAGGTTTCAAATCCCTGGGAACATCCAAGGATTTGTGGGGCTGGAAAATCCCCCATTCCCAGGGGTTTTTTTGGGATCGAGGCACCTCCTGTGGCCTCACTCCAACGATTCACCCAAGGATTTGTGGGATGGGAGGAACCCCCCATTCCCAGGGATTTTTTTGGGATTGTGGCATCTCCTGAGGCTTCAAATCCCTGGGATTCATCCAAGGATTCAATCAAGGATTTGGGAGCCTGGAAAATCCCCCATTCCCAGGGATTTTTGGGATTGTGGCACCTCCTGAGGTTTCAAATCCCTGGGAATCATCCAAGGATTTGTGGGGCTGGAAAATCCCCCATTCCCTGTTTTTTTTTTTGGGATCAGGGCACCTCCTGTGGCTTCAATCCAACGATTCACCCAAGGATTTGTGGGATTGGAGGAACCCCCCATTCCCAGGGATTTTTTTTGGGATCAGGGCACCTCCTGAGGCTTCAAATCCCTGGGAATCATCCAAGGATTTGTGGGGCTGGAAAATCCCCCATTCCCAGGGATTTTTTGGGATTGTGGCACTTCCTGAGGGTTCAAATCCCTGGGAATCATCCAAGGATTTGGGAACCTGGAAAATCCCCCATTCCCTGTTTTTTTTTGGGATTGTGGCACTTGCTGAGGTTTCAAATCCCTGGGAATCATCCAAGGATTTGGGAACCTGGAAAATCCCCCATTCCCTGTTTTTTTTTGGGATTGTGGCACTTCCTGAGGGTTCAAATCCCTGGGAATCATCCAAGGATTTGGGAACCTGGAAAATCCCCCATTCCCAGGGTTTTTTTTGGGATTGTGGCACTTGCTGAGGTTTCACATTCCTGGGAATCATCCAAGGATTTGTGGGATTGGAGGAACCCCCCATTCCCAGGGATTTTTTTGGGATTGTGGCATCTCCTGAGGTTTCAAATCCCTGGGAATCATCCAAGGATTTGGGAGCCTGGAAAATTCCCCATTCCCAGGGATTTTTGGGATTGTGGCACCTCCTGAGGCTTCAAATCCCTGGGAATCATCCAAGGATTTGTGGGGCTGGAAAATCCCTCATTCCCTGGGGTTTTTTTTGGGATCAGGGCACCTCCTGAGGCTTCAAATCCCTGGGAACATCCAAGGATTCACCCAAGGATTTGTGGGGCTGGAAAATCCCTCATTCCCTGTTTTTTTTTTTTGGGATCAGGGCACCTCCTGTGGCTTCAATCCAACGATTCATCCAAGGATTTGTGGGATTGGAGGAACCCCCCATTCCCAGGGATTTTTTTTGGGATCAGGGCATCTCCTGAGGCTTCAAATCCCTGGGATTCATCCAAGGATTCAATCAAGGATTTGGGAGCCTGGAAAATCCCCCATTCCCAGGGATTTTTGGGATTGTGGCATCTCCTGAGGCTTCAAATCCCTGGGAATCATCCAAGGATTTGTAGGGCTGGAAAATCCCTCATTCCCTGTTTTTTTTTTTGGGATCAGGGCACCTCCTGTGGCTTCAATCCAACGATTCATCCAAGGATTTGTGGGATTGGAGGAACCCCCCATTCCCAGGGATTTTTTTTGGGATCAGGGCATCTCCTGAGGCTTCAAATCCCTGGGAATCATCCAAGGATTTGTGGGGCAGGAAAATCCCCCATTCCCTGGTTTTTTTTGGGATTGTGGCACTTGCTGAGGTTTCAAATCCCTGGGAATCATCCAAGGATTTGTGGGGCTGGAAAATCCCCCATTCCCTGTTTTTTTTTGGGATTGTGGCACCTCCTGAGGTTTCAAATCCCTGGGAATCATCCAAGGATTTGTGGGGCTGGAAAATCCCCCATTCCCAGGGTTTTTTTTGGGATCGAGGCACCTCCTGAGGTTTCCTAATCCTGGGAACATCCAAGGATCCATCCAAGGATTTGTGGGGCTGGAAAATCCCCCATTCCCAGGGGTTTTTTTGGGATCAGGGCACCTCCTGAGGCTTCAAATCCCTGGGAACATCCAAGGATTCACCCAAGGATTTGTGGGGCTGGAAAATCCCTCATTCCCTGTTTTTTTTTTTTGGGATCAGGGCACCTCCTGTGGCTTCAATCCAACGATTCATCCAAGGATTTGTGGGATTGGAGGAACCCCCCATTCCCAGGGATTTTTTTTGGGATCAGGGCATCTCCTGAGGCTTCAAATCCCTGGGAATCATCCAAGGATTTGTGGGGCTGGAAAATCCCCCATTCCCTGGTTTTTTTTGGGATTGTGGCACTTGCTGAGGTTTCAAATCCCTGGGAATCATCCAAGGATTTGTGGGATGGGAGGAATCCCCCATTCCCAGGGATTTTTTTGGGATCAGGGCACCTCCTGGGGCTTCAAATCCCTGGGATTCATCCAAGGATTCAATCAAGGATTTGGGAGCCTGGAAAATTCCCCATTCCCAGGGATTTTTGGGATTGTGGCACCTCCTGAGGTTTCAAATCCCTGGGAATCATCCAAGGATTTGTAGGGCTGGAAAATCCCTCATTCCCTTTTTTTTTTTTGGGATCAGGGCACCTCCTGTGGCTTCAATCCAACGATTCACCCAAGGATTTGTGGGATTGGAGGAACCCCCCATTCCCAGGGATTTTTTTGGGATCAGGGCGTCTCCTGAGGCTTCAAATCCCTGGGAATCATCCAAGGATTCAATCAAGGATTTGGGAGCCTGGAAAATCCCCCATTCCCAGGGTTTTTTTGGGATTGTGGCACTTCCTGAGGTTTCAAATCCCTGGGAACCATCCAAGGATTTGTAGGGCTGGAAAATCCCCCATTCCCTGTTTTTTTTTTTGGGATCAGGGCACCTCCTGTGGCTTCAATCCAACGATTCATCCAAGGATTTGTGGGATTGGAAAAACCCCCCATTCCCAGGGTTTTTTTGGGATCAGGGCATCTCCTGAGGCTTCAAATCCCTGGGAATCATCCAAGGATTTGGGAACCTGGAAAATCCCCCATTCCCAGGGTTTTTTTTTGGGATCAAGGCACCTCCTGAGGTTTCCTAATCCTGGGAACATCCAAGGATCCATCCAAGGATTTGTGGGGCTGGAAAATCCCCCATTCCCAGGGTTTTTTTGGGATCAGGGCACCTCCTGAGGCTTCAAATCCCTGGGAACATCCAAGGATTCACCCAAGGATTTGTGGGGCTGGAAAATCCCTCATTCCCTGTTTTTTTTTTTTGGGATCAGGGCACCTCCTGTGGCTTCAATCCAACGATTCATCCAAGGATTTGTGGGATTGGAGGAACCCCCCATTCCCAGGGATTTTTTTTGGGATCAGGGCACCTCCTGAGGCTTCAAATCCCTGGGAATCATCCAAGGATTTGTGGGGCTGGAAAATCCCCCCATTCCCTGGTTTTTTTTGGGATTGTGGCACTTGCTGAGGTTTCAAATCCCTGGGAATCATCCAAGGATTTGTGGGGCTGCAAAATCCCCCATTCCCTGTTTTTTTTTGGGATTGTGGCACTTGCTGAGGTTTCAAATCCCTGGGAATCATCCAAGGATTTGTGGGATTGGAGGAACCCCCCATTCCCAGGGATTTTTTTGGGATTGTGGCACCTCCTGAGGCTTCAAATCCCTGGGATTCATCCAAGGATTCAATCAAGGATTTGGGAGCCTGGAAAATCCCCCATTCCCAGGGATTTTTGGGATTGTGGCACCTCCTGAGGTTTCAAATCCCTGGGAATCATCCAAGGATTTGTGGGGCTGGAAAATCCCCCATTCCCAGGGGTTTTTTTGGGATCAGGGCATCTCCTGAGGCTTCAAATCCCTGGGAATCATCCAAGGATTTGTGGGGCTGGAAAATCCCCCATTCCCAGGGGTTTTTTTTTGGGATCAGGGCACCTCCTGAGGCTTCAAATCCCTGGGAATCATCCAAGGATCCATCCAAGGATTTGTGGGATTGGAAAGACCCCCCATTCCCAGGGGTTTTTTTTTGTTGGGATCAGGGCACCTCCTGCGGCTGCGCCTGCAGCGCCTCCAGGGCGTAGGAGTAGATCCCGGGATCCGGTTGGCACATCCCGATCCGGCAGGATTCCAGGACCAGGTCGAAGTGGCGCCGGAGCCGCTCCAGGAGCGCGGCCGCGGCCGATCGGCCGTCGCTGTCGTCCACCCAGTTGTTGGTCAGGACGCAGGTCTTGAATCCTGGGAAAAGCTTGGAATTCTCAGCCCGGAGCGTCGGATTCCGCCTCGTCCTCCTCTCCTCCGCATCCGGGGTTTTCGGAGAGGTTCTCATCCCAGGATTTGGGGGTTCGAGGCTCTCTCCGGAAGAGGATTCCCAGGAGGAGGGCGAGGGATGGGCAGGAGGGTTTGGGATGTCCATAGGGCACATTCCCGGTGGGATCCAGGGATGGGCAGGAGGGTTTGGGATATCCATAGGGGACATTCCCGGTGGGATCCAGGGATGGGCAGGAGGGTTTGGGATGTCCATAGGGGACATTGCCGGTGGGATCCAGGGATGGGCAGGAGGGTTTGGGATATCCATAGGGGACATTCCCGGTGGGATCCAGGGATGGGCAGGAGGGTTTGAGATGTCCATAGGGGACATTGCCGGTGGGATCCAGGGATGGGCAGGAGGGTTTGGGATATCCATAGGGGACATTGCCGGTGGGATCCAGGGATGGGCAGGAGGGTTTGGGATATCCATAGGGGACATTCCCGGTGGGATCCAGGGATGGGCAGGAGGGTTTGGGATGTCCATAGGGCACATTCCCGGTGGGATCCAGGGATGGGCAGGAGGGTTTGGGATATCCATAGGGGACATTCCCGGTGGGATCCAGGGATGGGCAGGAGGGTTTGGGATGTCCATAGGGGACATTCCCGGTGGGATCCAGGGATGGGCAGGAGGGTTTGGGATATCCATAGGGGACATTCCCGGTGGGATCCAGGGATGGGCAGGAGGGTTTGGGATGTCCATAGGGGATATTCCCGGTGGGATCCAGGGATGGACAGGAGGGTTTGGGATATCCATAGGGCACATTCCCGGTGGGATCCAGGGATGGGCAGGAGGGTTTGGGATATCCATAGGGGATATTCCCGGTGGGATCCAGGGATGGGCAGGAGGGTTTGGGATGTCCATAGGGGACATTCCCGGTGGGATCCAGGGATGGGCAGGAGGGTTTGGGATGTCCATAGGGCACATTCCCGGTGGGATCCAGGGATGGGCAGGAGGGTTTGGGATATCCATAGGGGACATTCCCGGTGGGATCCAGGGATGGGCAGGAGGGTTTGGGATATCCATAGGGGACATTCCCGGTGGGATCCAGGGATGGGCAGGAGGGTTTGGGATGTCCATAGGGGACATTCCCGGTGGGATCCAGGGATGGGCAGGAGGGTTTGGGATATCCATAGGGGACATTCCCGGTGGGATCCAGGGATGGGCAGGAGGGTTTGGGATGTCCATAGGGGACATTCCCGGTGGGATCCAGGGATGGGCAGGAGGGTTTGGGATGTCCATAGGGGACATTCCCGGTGGGATCCAGGGATGGGCAGGAGGGTTTGGGATATCCATAGGGGACATTCCCGGTGGGATCCAGGGATGGGCAGGAGGGTTTGGGATATCCATAGGGGACATTCCCGGTGGGATCCAGGGATGGGCAGGAGGGTTTGGGATATCCATAGGGGACATTCCCGGTGGGATCCAGGGATGGGCAGGAGGGTTTGGGATATCCATAGGGGACATTGCCGGTGGGATCCAGGGATGGGCAGGAGGGTTTGGGATATCCATAGGGGACATTCCCGGTGGGATCCAGGGATGGGCAGGAGGGTTTGGGATATCCATAGGGGGCATTGCCGGTGGGATCCAGGGATGGGCAGGAGGGTTTGGGATATCCATAGGGGACATTCCCGGTGGGATCGAGGCGGAGGTTGGGAATGTGGAGATGGGGAGGGCAGAGTTGGGGGGATGGAACAGGAGGGACCTGGTGGTGGGAATGGTCTGGATTCCATAGGGGGAGTGACCAGGATTCCATAGGGGAGTGACCAGGACCTTGTGGTGGAACCAACCAGGACCTTGTCCCGTGCCCAACCAGGACCTGGCACTGGAGAACCAACCACAACCCCATGGTGGGACCAACCAGGACCTGGGGCTGGAACCAACTGGGATCTCATGGTGGGACCCAACCAGGACCTGGGGCTGGAACCAACTGGGATCTCATGGTGGGACCCACCAGGACCTTGTGCTGGAACCAACCAGGACCTGGCACTGGAGAACCAACCACAGCTCCATGGTGGGACCAACCAGGACCTGGCACTGGAGAACCAACCACAACTCCAGGGTGGAACCAACCAGGACCTGGGGCTGGAACCAACCACAACTCCATGGTGGGACCAACCAGGACCTGGGGCTGGAACCAACCACAACTCCAGGGTGGAACCAACCAGGACCTGGGGCTGGAACCAACCACAACTCCATGGTGGGACCAACCAGGACCTGGGGCTTGAACCAACCACAACTCCAGGGTGGAACCAACCAGGACCTTGTGCTGAGACCAACCACAACTCCAGGGTGGAACCAACCAGGACCTTGTGCTGAGACCAACCACAACTCCATGGTGGGACCAACCAGGACCTGGGGCTGGAACCAACTGGGATCTCATGGTGGGACCCACCAGGACCTTGTGCTGGAACCAACCAGGACCTGGCACTGGAACCAACCACAACTCCATGGTGGGACCCACCAGGACCTTGTCCTTGGACCAACCAGGACCTGGTGCTGGAACCAACCACAACCCCATGGTGGGACCAACCAGGACCTTGTCCTGAGACCAACCAGAACTTCATGGTGGGACCCACCAGGACTTTATGGTGGAACCAACCGGGACCTTGTGCTGTGCCCAACCAGGACCTGGCACTGGAACCAACCACAACTCCAGGGTGGAACCAACCAGGACCTTGTGCTGAGACCAACCAGAACTCCATGGTGGGACCCACCAGGACCTGGGGCTGGAACCAACTGGGATCTCATGGTGGAACCAACCAGGACCTTGTGCTGTGCCCAACCAGGACCTGGGGCTGGAACCCACTGGGATCTCATGGTGGAACCAACCAGGACCTTGTGCTGGAACCAGCCAGGACCCCAACGATGGCCCCTCCCTGGTGGCCTCTCCCATTCTCCATCCCAGCATTCCCAGCATTCCCAGCATTCCCAGCATTCCAGACCCACCATTCCAGCGCAGGATCCCGGCCACCCTCAGCACGCGGACGTCGACGCTGCCCTGAGCCTGCAGGTCCTGGAAGGGCCGAGCGGCGGAAAAGGCGCCGGGAATGGCGATTCCCAAGGAAGAGGCGCGGCGCCGGCAGCCTTCGTCCACCTCGGAAAACAGCTGGAAAAGCCACGGAATGCGGGAGATCTCCCGCTTGGAAAAGCCCTCGGAGGCCACCAAACCCAAGCCGTGGCCACCACAAATCCGTGACCCCAAGGGCCACATCCACAGGGATTGGGATTCCTCCGGGAATGGCCTCATCCCAATGTCTGAGAGGCTTTTCCGGGAAGGACCCGATCCCAAAATCCTCCCTGCGCCGGGAATTTGTCCTTCGGCCTCTCCTTGGGATATTTCTGGCAAAGCAGGTATTAAATTCCAGGCGGGATTGATCCCGTCGCATCTCCCCCCTCAACAACCTCACGGCGTCCTTGGATTATTCCCAAAAAAACCCCGAGCCTGATCCTCCTTCCCTTATCCCAAAAAAACCCCGAGCCTGATCCTCCTTCCCTTTATCCCACAGGATGCTCATTCCCAAAAAAACCCCGAGCCTGATCCTCCCTCCTTGATCCCAAAAAAATCCCGAGCCTGATCCTCCTTCCCTTTATCCCAAAAAACCCCGAGCCTGATCCTCCTTCCCTTATCCCAGAGGATTTTCCAGAGGCTCATTCCCAAAAAACCCCAAGCCTGATCCTCCTTCCCTGACCCCAGAGGATTTTCCAGAGGCTCATTCCCAAAAAATCCCAAGCCTGATCCTCCTTCCCCTTATCCCAAAAAACCCTGAGGGTGATCCTCCTTCCCCAATCCCAGAGGATTTTCCAGAGGATGTTCATTCCCAAAAAAACCCCCAAAAAACCCAGAGGATGCTCCAGAGGCTCATTCCCAAAAAACCCCGAGCCTGATCCTCCTTCCCTTTATCCCAGAGGATGCTCCAGGGGCTCATTCCCAAAAAACCCCGAGCCTGATCCTCCTTCCCCGATCCCAGAGGATTTTCCAGAGGCTCATTCCCAAAAAACCCCAAGCCTGATCCATCCTTCACCCCACAGGATGCTCATTCCCAAAAAATCCCAAGCCTGATCCTCCTTCCCCTTATCCCAAAAAAACCCCGAGCCTGATCCTCCTTCCCCAATCCCAGAGGATTTTCCAGAGGATGTTCATTCCCAAAAAAACCCCCAAAAAACCCAGAGGATGCTCCAGAGGCTCATTCCCAAAAAACCCCGAGCCTGATCCTCCTTCCCTTTATCCCAAAAAACCCCGAGCCTGATCCTCCTTCCCTGATCCCAGAGGATTTTCCAGAGGCTCATTCCCAAAAAACCCCGAGCCTGATCCTCCTTCCCCGATCCCAGAGGATTTTCCAGAGGCTCATTCCCAAAAAAAACCCCAAAAAACCCAGAGGATTTTCCAGAGGCTCATTCCCAAAAAACCCCGAGCCTGATCCTCCTTCCTCTTATCCCAAAAAATCCCGAGCCTGATCCTCCATCCTTTATTCCAGAGGCTCATTCCCAAAAAACCCCGAGCCTGATCCTCCTTCCTTGATCCCAGAGGATGCTCCAGGGGCTCATTCCCAAAAAAACCCCCAAAAAACCCAGAGGATGCTCCAGGGGCTCATTCCCAAAAAACCCCGAGCCTGATCCTCCATCCCTTTATCCCAAAAAACCCCGAGCCTGATCCTCCTTCCCTTATCCCAAAAAACCCCGAGCCTGATCCTCCTTCCCTTATCCCAGAGGATGCTCCAGGGACTCATTCCCAAAAAACCCCGAGCCTGATCCATCCTTTATCCCACAGGATGCTCATTCCCAAAAAATCCCAAGCCTGATCCTCCTTCCCCGATCCCAGAGGATTTTCCAGAGGCTCATTCCCAAAAAAAACCCCAAAAAACCCAGAGGATTTTCCAGAGGCTCATTCCCAAAAAACCCCGAGCCTGATCCTCCTTCCCTGATCCCAGAGGATTTTCCAGACGCTCATTCCCAAAAAAACCCCCAAAAAACCCAGAGGATGCTTCAGGGGCTCATTCCCAAAAAACCCCGAGCCTGATCCTCCTTCCCTTATCCCAAAAAACCCCGAGCCTGATCCTCCATCCCTTTATCCCAGAGGATGCTCCAGGGGCTCATTCCCAAAAAACCCCGAGCCTGATCCTCCTTCCCTTATCCCAAAAAACCCCGAGCCTGATCCTCCATCCCTTTATCCCAGAGGATGCTCCAGGGGCTCATTCCCAAAAAACCCCGAGCCTGATCCTCCTTCCCTTTATCCCAGAGGATTTTCCAGAGGCTCATTCCCAAAAAACCCCGAGCCTGATCCTCCTTCCCTTTATCCCAGAGGATTTTCCAGAGGCTCATTCCCAAAAAACCCCCACACCTGGCTCAAGGTGATTTGTCCCCTCAAGGCTCTGGAATAGGAGCTTTGGGATCCGCCGGAAAGGAGCACATCCCAGAGGAAATTCCTGCCGGGAAAAGTGGGAAAAGCCGCTCAGGATGGAATTTTTGGGGAGGAAAAGCGGGAAAAGCCGCTCAGGATGGAATTTTTGGGCAGAAAAATCAGGAAAAACTGCTCAGGATGGAATTTTTGGGGAGGAAAAGCGGGAAAAGCCGCTCAGGATGGAATTTTTGGGGAGAAAAATCGGGAAAAGCCGCTCAGGATGGAATTTTGGGGAGGAAAAGCGGGAAAAGCCGCTCAGGATGGAATTTTGGGGCAGAAAAGTGGGAAAAGCCGCTCAGGATGGAATTTTGGGGAGGAAAAGCGGGAAAAGCCGCTCAGGATGGAATTTTTGGGCAGAAAAATTGGGAAAAGCCGCTCAGGATGGAATTTTGGGGAGGAAAAGTGGGAAAAGCCGCTCAGGATGGAATTTTGCGGAGAAAAATTGGGAAAAGCCGCTCAGGATGGAATTTTGGGGAGAAAAAATGGGGAAAAGCCGCTCAGGATGGAATTTTGGGGAGGAAAAGCGGGAAAAGCCGCTCAGGATGGAATTTTGGGCAGAAAAGTGGGAAAAGCCGCTCAGGATGGAATTTTGGGGAGGAAAAGCGGGAAAAGCCGCTCAGGATGGAATTTTGGGGAGAAAAATCGGGAAAAGCCGCTCAGGATGGAATTTTTGGGGAGGAAAAGTGGGAAAAGCCGCTCAGGATGGAATTTTGGGGAGGAAAATCGGGAAAAGCCGCTCAGGATGGAATTTTTGGGGAGGAAAAGTGGGAAAAGCCACTCAGGATGGAATTTTGGGGAGGAAAATCGGGAAAAGCCGCTCAGGATGGAATTTTGGGGAGAAAAATTGGGAAAAGCCGCTCAGGATGGAATTCTGGGGAGGAAAATCGGGAAAAGCCGCTCAGGATGGAATTTTGGGGGAGAAAAAGTGGGAAAAGCTGCTCAGGATGGAATTTTTGGGGAGAAAAAGTGGGAAAAGCCGCTCAGGATGGAATTTTTGGGAGGAAAAGTGGGAAAAGCTGCTCAGGATGGAATTTTGGGGAGAAAAATTGGGAAAAGCCGCTCAGGATGGAATTCTGGGGAGGAAAATCGGGAAAAGCCGCTCAGGATGGAATTTTGGGGGAGAAAAAGTGGGAAAAGCCGCTCAGGATGGAATTTTTGGGGCAGAAAAATCGGGAAAAGCCGCTCAGGATGGAATTTTTGGGGAGGAAAAGTGGGAAAAGCCGCTCAGGATGGAATTTTGGGGCAGAAAAATCGGGAAAAACCGCTCAGGATGGAATTTTTGGGCAGAAAAATCAGGAAAAACTGCTCAGGATGGAATTTTTGGGGAGGAAAAGTGGGAAAAGCCACTCAGGATGGAATTTTTGGGGCAGAAAAATCGGGAAAAGCTGCTCAGGATGGAATTTTGGGGAGGAAAATCGGGAAAAGCCGCTCAGGATGGAATTTTTGGGGAGGAAAAGTGGGAAAAGCCGCTCAGGATGGAATTTTGGGGAGGAAAAGTGGGAAAAGCCGCTCAGGATGGAATTTTGGGGAGAAAAATCGGGAAAAGCCGCTCAGGATGGAATTTTTGGGGAGGAAAAGTGGGAAAAGCCGCTCAGGATGGAATTTTTGGGGAGAAAAAGTGGGAAAAGCCGCTCAGGATGGAATTTTTGGGGAGAAAAATCGGGAAAAGCTGCTCAGGATGGAATTTTGGGGAGGAAAAGTGGGAAAAGCTGCTCAGGATGGAATTTTGGGGAGAAAAATTGGGAAAAGCCCGCTTAGGATGGAATTTTTGGGGCAGAAAAAGCGGGAAAAGCCGCTCAGGATGGAATTTTTGGGGAGGAAAAGCGGGAAAAGCCGCTCAGGATGGAATTTTGGGGAGGAAAATCGGGAAAAGCTGCTCAGGATGGAATTTTTGGGAGGAAAAGTGGGAAAAGCTGCTCAGGATGGAATTTTGGGGAGAAAAAGTGGGAAAAGCCGCTCAGGATGGAATTTTTGGGGAGGAAAATTGGGAAAAGCCGCTCAGGATGGAATTTTTGGGAGGAAAAGTGGGAAAAGCCGCTCAGGATGGAATTTTTGGGGAGGAAAAGTGGGAAAAGCTGCTCAGGATGGAATTTTGGGGAGGAAAATCGGGAAAAGCTGCTCAGGATGGAATTTTTGGGAGGAAAAGTGGGAAAAGCTGCTCAGGATGGAATTTTGGGGAGAAAAAGTGGGAAAAGCCGCTCAGGATGGAATTTTTGGGGAGGAAAATTGGGAAAAGCCGCTCAGGATGGAATTTTTGGGAGGAAAAGTGGGAAAAGCTGCTCAGGATGGAATTTTTGGGAGGAAAAGTGGGAAAAGCCACTCAGGATGGAATTTTTGGGAGGAAAAGTGGGAAAAGCTGCTCAGGATGGAATTTTGGGGAGAAAAAGTGGGAAAAGCCGCTCAGGATGGAATTTTTGGGGAGGAAAATTGGGAAAAGCCACTCAGGATGGAATTTTGGGGAGAAAAAGTGGGAAAAGCTGCTCAGGATGGAATTTTGGGGAGGAAAAGCGGGAAAAGCTGCTCAGGGTGGAATTTTTGGGGAGAAAAAGCGGGAAAAGCTGCTCAGGATGGAATTTTCGGGCAGAAAAGTGGGAAAAGCTGCTCAGGATGGAATTTTGGGGAGGAAAAATGGGGAAAAGCCGCTCAGGATGGAATTTTGGGGCAGAAAAGTGGGAAAAGCCACTCAGGATGGAATTTTGGGGAGGAAAAATGGGGAAAAGCCACTCAGGATGGAATTTTTGGGGAGGAAAAGCGGGAAAAGCCGCTCAGGATGGAATTTTGGGGAGGAAAAGCGGGAAAAGCTGCTCAGGATGGAATTTTGGGCAGAAAAAGCGGGAAAAGCCGCTCAGGATGGAATTTTGGGGAGAAAAAATGGGGAAAAGCCGCTCAGGATGGAATTTTGGGGAGGAAAAGTGGGAAAAGCCGCTCAGGATGGAATTTTTGGGGAGAAAAAGTGGGAAAAGCCGCTCAGGATGGAATTTTGGGGAGGAAAAGCAGGAAAAGCCGCTCAGGATGGAATTTTGGGGAGGAAAAGTGGGAAAAGCCGCTCAGGATGGAATTTTTGGGGAGGAAAAGCGGGAAAAGCCGCTCAGGATGGAATTTTTGGGGCAGAAAAATCGGGAAAAACTGCTCAGGATGGAATTTTGGGGAGAAAAATGGGGAAAAGCCGCTCAGGATGGAATTTTGGGGAGGAAAAGTGGGAAAAGCTGCTCAGGATGGAATTTTGGGGGAGAGAAAGTGGGAAAAGCCACTCAGGATGGAATTTTTGGGGAGGAAATGTGGGAAAAGCCGCTCAGGATGGAATTTTTGGGGAAGAAAATCCGGATCCAAGGGCACAGAGCTCTGTCCCCATCCGTCATTCCCAAGACTTTTATTCCCACCGGGAATTTTGCCAGGGATAAGGTGATGAGCGAGGGATTTTGGGAGTTGTAAATCAGGGAGAAACGAGGCCGGGATCGATGGGAATGAATTCCCCGGAGCGATAAATTCCCAAAAAATCGCATCCCAAAAAATCGGCTTCGGCCGTTGCCGTCTTTAATCACCGGGAAAAATCGCTGGGTGGTCCAATTTTTTGGGGGGGAATTTATTATCCCAAGGTTTGATTTTTTTGGGATTTATTATCCCAGGGTTCGATTTTTTGGGGATTTATTATCCCAGGGTTCGATTTTTTTGGGAATTTATTATCCCAGCGCTCCACACCCAGCGGGATCCCCCCTATCCCGCACCCCATATCCACGGAGGGATCCCAAATTTCTCATTCCCGGATTTTTTCTTTTCCCTCCCCAAATTTGCCGCTCCCCCATTCCAAAATCCCCAAAGTTGCGGGCGGGCGCCGCCAACCACAAAATTTACGCGTCGTCTCTATGGTTCACCGGCAGAGCGGCCCTCCATTGAGGCGCGGGCGGGCGCGTTAGGCCAAGCCAGGCCGTGCCAGGCCGAGCCGTGCCAAACCGTGCCAAACCGTGCCAAACCGTGCCAAACCGTGCCAAGCGAGCCGTGCCCTACCTAGGCAAGCCCCATTCCCGCTCGCACGAGCCCAGGAAGTGCTGCAGACCCGGCCCGAACAAAACCCCACCGAGGTCGAAGAGCACCGCCCGCCGCGCCATGGCCGCCGCCGGAACCGGGACTCGAACCCGCGACCTCGACCTTTGGCAGCGCTCAGGCCACGCCCCCTCCACCAAGCCACGCCCCCTCCGCGCCGAGGCCACGCCCCCTCAGTGAAACCACGCCCCCCGTGGGTTCCGGCCCCGCCCCCATTCCCGGTTTGCCCCAAATCCCGGGATTTTCCCCCAAATTGGAGGCGCCGGGAAGGGGCTGGGAGGGGATTTGGGGGTTTTGGGGGGGGTAAAGGGGGATTTTTTGGGGTGCCAGGGGGATTTTTTGGGGTTTAAAGGGGGATTTTTGGGGTCACGGAGGGACTTTTTGGGGTCCCAGGGGGGTTTTGGGGTCACGGAGGGATTTTAGGGGAATCCCGGAGGGATTTTGGGGTCCCACGTGGAATTTGGGGTGGTCCCAGTGGGATTTTTGGGGGTCCCAGAGGGATTTTGGGGATCACAATCGGATTATGGGGTCACTGAAGGATTTTTGGGGTCGCAGGTGGATTTTGGGGTCCCAGTGGGATTTTGGGGTCACGGAGGGATTTTAGGGGGGGGTCAAAATGGGATTTTGGGGAGTCTCGTTGGGATTTTTGGGGTCCCAGAGGGATTTTGGGGATCACAATCGGATTATGGGGTCACTGAAGGATTTTTGGGGTCACATTGGGATTTTGGGGTCCCAGGGGGATTTTTTGGGGTCCCATTGGGATTTTGGGGTCCCAGAGGGATTTTTGGGGAGTCCCAGAGGGATTTTGGGGATCACAATCGGATTATGGGGCCACTGAAGGATTTTTGGGGGTCCCATTGGGATTTTGGGGTCCCAGGGGGATTTTTGGGGTCCCAGTGGGATTTTGGGGGGAGTCAGAATGGGATTTTGGGGAGTCCCATTGGGATTTTTGGGGTCTCAGTGGGATTTTGGGGTCACTGAAGGATTTTGGGAATCCCAGTGGGATTTTGGGGTCACCGAAGGATTTGGGGGTCCCATTGGGATTTTTGGGGGGTCCCAGAGGGATTTTGGGGAGTCTCGTTGGGATTTTTGGGGGGTCCCAGAGGGATTTTGGGGATCACAATCGGATTATGGAGTCACTGAAGGATTTTTGGGGTCCCATTGGGATTTTGGGGTCCCAGGGGGATTTTTGGGGTCCCAGTGGGATTTTGGGGGGAGTCAGAATGGGATTTTGGGGAGTCCCATTGGGATTTTTGGGATCCCAGAGGTATTTTGGGGTCCCAGTGGGATTTTGGGGTCACTGAAGGATTTTGGGGTCCCAGAGGGATTTTTGGGGAGTCCCAGAGGGATTTTGGGGATCACAATCGGATTATGGGGTCACTGAAGGATTTTTGGGGTCACATGGGATTTTGGGATCCCAGGGGGATTTTTTGGGGTCCCATTGGATTTTGGGGTCCCAGAGGGATTTTTGGGGAGTCCCAGAGGGATTTTGGGGATCACAATCGGATTATGGGGTCACTGAAGGATTTTTGGGGTCTCATTGGGATTTTTGGGGTCCCAGGGGGATTTTTGGGGTCACATTGGGATTTTGGGGGGGGGGGTCTCAGAGGGATTTTTTGGGGTCTCTGAGGGATTTTGGGGATCACAATCGGATTATGGGGTCACTGAAGGATTTTTGGGGTCACATTGGGATTTTGGGGTCCCAGGGGGATTTTTGGGGTCCCATTGGGATTTTGGGGGGAGTCAGAATGGGATTTTGGGGAGTCCCAGAGGGATTTTTGGGGTCTCAGTGGGATTTTGGGGTCACCGAAGGATTTGGGGGTCCCATTGGGATTTTTGGGGTCCCAGAGGGATTTTGGGGATCACAATCGGATTATGGGGTCACTGAAGGATTTTTGGGGGTCCCATTGGAATTTTGGGGTCCCAGGGGGATTTTGGGGGTTCCCAGTGGGATTTTTGGGGTCCCAGAGGGATTTTTGGGAGTCCCAGAGGGATTTTGGGGATCACAATCGGATTATGGGGTCACTGAAGGATTTTTGGGGTCTCATTGGGATTTTTGGGGTCCCAGGGGGATTTTGGGGATCACAATCGGATTATGGGGTCACTGAAGGATTTTGGGGTCCCATTGGGATTTTGAGGTCGCAGGGGGATTTTTGGGGTCCCAGTGGGATTTTGGGGGGAGTCAGAATGGGATTTTGGGGAGTCCCATTGGGATTTTTAGGGATCCCAGAGGTATTTTGGGGTCCCAGTGGGATTTTGGGGTCACTGAAGGATTTTGGGGTCCCAGAGGGATTTTTGGGGAGTCCCAGAGGGATTTTGGGGATCACAATCGGATTATGGGGTCACTGAAGGATTTTTGGGGTCACATTGGGATTTTGGGATCCCAGGGGGATTTTTTGGGGTCCCATTGGGATTTTGGGGTCCCAGAGGGATTTTTGGGGAGTCCCAGAGGGATTTTGGGGATCACAATCGGATTATGGGGCCACTGAAGGATTTTTGGGGTCTCATTGGGATTTTTGGGGTCCCAGGGGGATTTTTGGGGTCACATTGGGATTTTGGGGGGGGGGGTCTCAGAGGGATTTTTGGGGTCTCTGAGGGATTTTGGGGATCACAATCGGATTATGGGGTCACTGAAGGATTTTTGGGGTCACATTGGGATTTTTGGGGTCCCAGGGGGATTTTTGGGGTCCCATTGGGATTTTGGGGGGAGTCAGAATGGGATTTTGGGGAGTCCCAGAGGGATTTTTGGGGTCTCAGTGGGATTTTGGGGTCACCGAAGGATTTGGGGGTCCCATTGGGATTTTTGGGGTCCCAGAGGGGATTTTGGGGATCACAATCGGATTATGGGGTCACTGAAGGATTTTTGGGGTCCCATTGGAATTTTGGGGTCCCAGGGGGATTTTGGGGGTTCCCAGTGGGATTTTTGGGGTCCCAGAGGGATTTTTGGGGAGTCCCA
>NC_063215.1:1574126-1622351 GCF_020740725.1 Corvus hawaiiensis
TCCACCATCCCCGTCCCCATCCCTGTCCCCATCCCGCCCCCGGCCATCCCCGTCGGTGTCCCCGCGGTGACGCGCTGTCCCCGCAGCTCCGCAGCGAGTACATGCAGAACTACGCCAGCAAGGTCAGCGAGGGCATGGCCCTGCAGCTCGGCTGCCTCGAGCTCAGGTACGGCCCTGGCCCGGTGTCCCCTTGTCCCTGTGTGTCCCCTGGCCCTGTGTCCATGTGTCCCTCTGTCCCCGTGTTCCTGTGTCCTTGTATCCCTGTGTTCCTCTATCCCTCTGTCCCCGTGTGTCCCTCTGTCCCCGTGTCCCTGTGTCCTTGTATCCCTGTGTTCCTCTATCCCTCTGTCCCCGTGTCCCTGTGTCCTTGTATCCCTGTGTTCCTCTATCCATTTGTCCCCGTGTTCCTCTGTCCCCGTGTCCCTGTGTCCTTGTATCCCTGTGTTCCTCTATCCATTTGTCCCCGTGTTCCTCTGTCCCCGTGTCCCTCTGTCCCCGTGTCCCTGTGTCCTTGTATCCCTGTGTTCCTCTATCCATTTGTCCCCGTGTTCCTCTGTCCCCGTGTCCCTGTGTCCTTGTATCCCTGTGTTCCTCTATCCATTTGTCCCCGTGTTCCTCTGACCCGTGTCCCTGTGTCCTTGTATCCCTGTGTTCCTCTATCCCTCTGTCCCCGTGTCCCTGTGTCCTTGTATCCCTGTGTTCCTCTATCCATCTGTCCCCGTGTTCCTCTGTCCCCGTGTTCCTCTGTCCCCGTGTCCCTGTGTCCTTGTATCCCTGTGTTCCTCTATCCATCTGTCCCCGTGTTCCTCTGTCCCCGTGTCCCTGTGTCCTTGTATCCCTGTGTTCCTCTATCCCTCTGTCCCCGTGTCCCTGTGTCCTTGTATCCCTGTGTTCCTCTGTCCATTTGTCCCCGTGTTCCTCTGTCCCCGTGTCCCTGTGTCCTTGTATCCCTGTGTTCCTCTGTCCATTTGTCCCCGTGTTCCTCTGTCCCCGTGTCCCTGTATCCTTGTATCCCTGTGTTCCTCTATCCATCTGTCCCCGTGTCCCTGTGTCCTTGTATCCCTGTGTTCCTCTATCCATCTGTCCCCGTGTTCCTCTGTCCCCGTGTCCTTGTGTCGCTCTGTCCCGTGTCCCTTTGTTCCTGTCCTTGTGTCCCTGTGTCCCCACGTCCGTGTGTCCCTCTGTGTCCCTCTGTCCATATCCCTGTGTCCCTCTGTCCCCGTGTCCTTGTGTCCGTGTCCCTGTGTCTTTGTGTCCCCGTGTCCCTTTGTCCCTGTGTCCCTCTGTCCTTCTCTCCTTGTGTCCCTCTGTCCCCATGTCCCTGTGTCCCTCCTGTTCCCTCTGCTGCCATGGGAGGTCTGGGAAGCGGGAATGGGGATGGGGAGGGAAGTTCCAGCTTTTTTGGAGGTGGCAGGGGGACCTGGGGGACATGGGTGACATGGAGGGCGTGGGAACATGGGTGACATAGAGGGTGTGGGGACATGGGTGACATGGGGACATGGAGGACATGGAGGGACATAGGAACATAGGGAATATGGAGATATGAGGGACATGGGGACATGGGAGGACATGGGGATGGACATGGGGCCATGGAGGGATGTGGGAACATGGGGAACATGGAAGGACATGAGGAACATGGAAGGACATGGGGAATATGGAGGGACATGGGGACATGGAGGGACATGGGGACATGGGACATGGAGGGATGTGGGAACATGGGGAATATGGAGACATGGGGACATGGATGACATGGAGGGCATGGAGGACATGGGGGATGTGGGGACATGGATGACATGGAGGGCATGGAGGACATGGGGGATGTGGGGACATGGATGACATGGAGGGCATGGAGGACATGGGGGATGTGGGGACATGGATGACATGGAGGGCGTGGAAGGACATGGGGGATGTGGGGACATGGATGACATGGAGGGCGTGGAAGGACATGGGGGATGTGGGGACATGGATGACATGGAGGATGTGGAAGGACGTGGGGGATGTGGGGACATGGATGACATGGAGGATGTGGGAACATGGAGGGACGTGTGTGACATGGAGGATGTGGGGACATGGAGAGACATGGGTGCTGTGGAGACATGGAGGGACATGGGTGACGTGGAGACATGGGGACATGGGAGACAAGGGGACATGGGTGACATGGAGGGACATAGGAACATGGGGAATATAGAGACATGGGGATATGGGAACATGGGGAACATGGAAGGACATGGAAGGACATGGAGAATATGGAGACATGAGGGACATGGGGACGTGGGAGGACATGGGGATGGACATGGGGACATGGAGGGATGTGGGAACATGGGGAACATGGAAGGACATGGGGAATATGGAGACATGAGGGACACGGGGACATGGAGGGACATGGGACATGGAGGGATGTGGAGGAACATGGGGAATATGGAGACGTGGGGACATGGGTGACATGGAGGGCGTGGAGGACATGGGGGATGTGGGGACATGGATGACATGGGTGATGTAGGGACATGGAAGGACATGGGTGACATGGAGACATGGGGGACATGGAGGGACGTGGGGACACGGGTGGCGTGTGTCACCGGCTGATGTCCCCGTCCCTCTGTCCCGCAGGAGGTTCTACAAGGACATGCCCCAGAACGCGCTGGACAAGAAATCCAACTTCGAGTTCCTGGAGTGAGTCCAGCCCTGGAGTCCCCGCCCCGTCCCAGCAGTCCTGAGGGGCTGGGGACCTGCTGAGGGCCTTCATCATCCTCCTCATCCTCCTTATCTTCCCACAGTTTCTCATCCTCCTCATCCTCCTCATCCTCCTCATCCTCCTCATCCTCCTCATCCTCCTCATCCTCCTCATCCTCCTTATCCTCCCGCGGTTCCTTGTTCTCTCACAGCTCCATATCCTCCCTCAATTCCTCATCCTCCTGTGGCTCCTCATCCACCCACAGCTCCTCATCCTCCTTGATCTCTTCATCCTTCAGCTCCTCATCTTCCCGCAGCTCCTCCTGAGCTTCCTCATCCTCCTCATCCACCCACAGCTCCTCATCCACCCACAGCTCCTCATCCTCCTCATCCACCCACAGCTCCTCATCCTCCTCATCCACCCACAGCTCCTCATCCACCCACAGCTCCTCATCCTCCTGTTGCTCCTCATCCTCCTCATCCTGCTGCTCCTCATCCTCCTGTTGCTCCTCATCCTCCTCATCCTGCTGCTCCTCATCCTCCTCATCCTCCTGCTGCTCCTCATCCTCCCACAGCTCCTCCTCTTTCTCAACTCCTCATCCTCCTCATCCTCCTCAAACCCTCATCCTCCTCATCTTCTCCCGTCTTCTCATCCTCCTCATCTTCTCCCATCTTCTCATCCTCCAACAGCTCCTCATCCTCGGAGAGGGAGATGGGAACCATCCACCCCCTTTCCCCCACCCCGGATTCCCCCTCACCCTCAGCTCCCCCCTTCCCTCAGTCCCCCCACATCCAGCTCCCCCCAGAACCCCCCCTCCTCCCCACGATCGGGAATTCCCACTGACATTCCCGGGATTCTCTGCTCCGCAGGAAGGAGGTGGGGCTGGACCTGTTCTTCCCCAGCCAGATGCAGGAGAGCCTGAAGGTGAGGGACACACGTGTGACATGGGTGTGACACCTGGGGGCACACGTGAGCACGCCCCATGCGTGTCCATGCGTGTCCATGCGTGTCCATGCGTGTCCATGCGCATCCCCATATCCCTGTGTCCCTATTCCCACCCACACTCCCATATCCGCGTGTCCACCCCCATCCCGCTCCCCATCCCGCTGTTCCCATATCCAACCCCATATCCCTGTGAATCCCTATCCCCGCCCATCCGCCCGTGTCCGTGTGTCCATGTGTGTCCATGTCCCTGTATCCATGCACATCCCCATATCCCTGTGTCCCTATTCCCACCCACACTCCCATATCCGCGTGTCCACCCCCATCCCGCTCCTCATCCCGCTGTTCCCATATCCATCCCCATATCCCTGTGTGTCCCTATCCCCACCCATCCGCCCATGTCCATGTGTGTCCATGTGTAATCCGTGTCCCTGTATCCATGTGTCCCCCCATATTCCTGTGTCCATATTCCCACCTACATGCCCGTGTCCGTGTGTAATCCATGTCCCCGTATCCATGCACATCCCCATATCCCTGTGTGTCCCTATTCCCACCCACACTCCCACATCCGTGTGTCCACCCCCATCCCGCTGTTCCCATATCCAACCCCATATCCCTGTGAATCCCTATCCCCACCCATCTGCCCGTGTCCATGTGTGTCCATGTGTAATCCATGTGCATCCCCATATCCCTGTGAGTCCCTATCCTCACCCACACTCCCATGTCCGTGTGTCCACCCCCATCCCGCTGTTCCCGTATCCAACCCCGTGTCCATCCCACTGTTCCCGTATCCAACTCTGCACCCCCACGGATGTCCCGGCAGCCGCGGCAGCTGCGGAAGATGATCCAGCAGACGTTCCAGCAGTACGCGCTCCTGCGGGAAGAGGAATGCGTCCTCAAATTCCTGCACACCCTGGCCACTTTCGCCCCCATCGACCAGGAGAGCTTCCGCTGCCAGCTCGTCGTGCGTGCCCAGGAATGGGATATGGGATATGGGATATGGGATATGGGATATGGGATATGGGATATGGGATGGGGTGGAGCTGGGTGGGATGGGATGGGGTTGGGTGGGATATTACGGGGATGGAATGGGATGGGTGGAGTGTTTTGGGGTCAGGCGTTGTGGGGATGCGATGCGATGGGGTGGGATTTTAGGGGGATGGGATGGGGATGGGATGGGGATGGGATGGGGTTGGGGATGAAGCTGGGATGGGATGGGGCAGGGTGGGATGAGATGAGATGAGATGGGATGAGGTAGTTGGGAAATTATGGGGACGGAAGGATGGGATGGGAATGGAGCTGGGATGGGAAGGGATGGGATCAGGATGGGCATGGGAATGGGATGGGATGTGATGGGGATGGGATGGGATGGGGTTGGGTGGTGTGAAATGGGATGGGGATAGGATGGGGTTGGATGGGATGGGGTTGGTTGGGATATTATGGGGTTGGGATGGGATGGGGATAGGATGGGGTTGGATGGAATGGGGATGGGGTTTGGATGGGATGTTATGGGGATGGGATGGGATGGGTGGAGTGTTTTGGGGTCAGGTGTGGGGATGGGATGGGGTGGGATTTTAGGGGGATGGGGTTGGGGATGGAGATGAAGATGGGATGGGATGGGGCAGGGTGGGATGAGATGAGATGGGATGAGGTAGTTGGGAAGTTATGGGGACGGAAGGATGGGATGGGATGGCAATGGAGGTGGGATGGGAAGGGATGGGATCAGGATGGGTATGGGATGGGATATGATGGGGATGGGATGGGATGGGGTTGGGTGGTGTGAAATGGGATGGGGTTGGATGGAATGGGGATGGGGTTGGGTGGGACGTTATGGGGATGGGATGGGATGGGGATGAAAATGGGGATGGGATGGCTTTTCATGGCATGGAGTGGGTTGGGATGGGATGGGATGGGATGCAGCTGGAATGGGCATGGGGGATGGCGATGGAATGGGGTGGAGCGAGATGGAGATGGGATGAGGAAAGGGTTGGGATTTTATGGAGATGGGATGGGATGGGACCTGGCTCTTGGAACGCCGCTCATCCAAACTTCTGTCCCACTCCTGCTCCCCCCAGCAAGGATGGAACATCACCGTGGATTTGGTCATCGGCCCCAAGGGCATCCGGCAGTTGACCAGCAAGGACGCCAAGGTGGGAATTCCGGGCTGGAATTGAGGGACTCCCGCTCTGGAATCAGGGATTAAACTCAACATGGATCAAATTCCCAATGAATTCCCTCTTCCCAGCCCACCTGCCTGGCAGAATTCCAGGACATCAAATCCATCCGGTGCTCTGGAGTGGAGGACGGCCAGGCTCTGCTGCAGCTGGGGCTCAGCGGGACCCCCCAGGTGAGGAGTTGGGAGAGAATTCCTGGTAATGCTGGGTGGGATGGGCGGGATCCCTGTGGATCAGGCAGGATTTGCTGGAAGCTCCATCTCCAGCCCCCCAGGTGAGGAGTTGGGAGAGAATTCCTGGGAATGCTGGGTGGGATGGGCGGGATCCCTGTGGATCAGGCAGGATTTGCTGGAAGCTCCATCTCCAGCCCTGGTCAAGGGGAGATGATCCCCTAAACCCCGGGAATATCCTTGTTTCCACCTCTTCCCGGGAATGCTTCGGTGTGGGTGTGTTTTCCGGGCTGTTTTGGGACGCTGGGAAGGATGATGATGGAAAACTGGGATTGGCTGCGGAGTGGGGAGAAGGGGGGGATCCCCCCCATCCCAGCCCCCTTGCCCTGCTCCGGACTCATCCATTGTCCCATCCCGGCATTCCCAAGTCCTTGGCAATCAAGACGTCGTCGCTGGCTGAGGCGGAAAACATGGCCGACCTCATCGATGGCTACTGCCGACTCCAGGGGGGCTCGGAGACATCCCTCATCGTATTCCCGAGGAAAGGTGGGAATTCGGGGCATCCTGGGATGGGATGGGACAGGATATTGTGTGGATTGGGTAGGGTGGGGTAAGATAGGGATGGGATGGGATGGGGTGGGATGAAGATTGGGTGGGATGTTACGGAGATGGGAATGGGATGGGGATGAAGATTGGGATGGGGATGAAAATTGGGATGGGATGGGGATGAAGATTGGGATGGGATGGAATGGGATGGGATGGGATGAAGATTGGGTGAGATGTTACAGAGATGGGAATGGGATGGGATGGGGATGAAGTTTGGGACGGGATGGGATGGGGATAAAGATTGGGAAGGGATGGGATGGGATGGGATGGGGATGAAGATTGGGATGGGATGGGATGGGATGGGATGGCTTTTCATGGAATGGGGTGGGGTGGGATGGGATGGGATGGAATGGGGTGGATGGGATGGGAAGGGAAGGGATGGAGTTGGAATGAGCACGGGAATAGGGATGGTGTTGGAATGGGGTGGATGGGATGGGGATGGAGATGAGGATGAAGATGGGATGGGATTGGGATGGGATGGAACCTTTCCCCGTCCTCTCCACAGATCGGGAGAAGAGGGTCAGCCTCCCGCAGATCCCGGCCCCGTGAGTGATCCCGGCCCTTTTCCCGGGATTCCTGGCCCCAGTGCGGGGTTGGAATCCTGCTCCTTACCCCCCATCCCCGCTCCCTGACCCTCTTCCCACCCTCAGGAATCTCGGGGAGAGGCATTCCACGCTTTCCCACAGCATCAGCGGGGGTGAGTTTGGGCTCTTCCCTCTTCCCACCATCCTTGGGGTGCGGGCAGGGATTTGGGATACGCTCCATGTGGGATTTGGGAGGGTTGGACATCCCCAGCTCTTTTCCAGAGGGTTGGGATGCATCCAAGCATCCTGGAGGAGCTCCAGACCCTCTGGAGATGTTGGAAGACCTCCCACGCCCACTGAGCTTCCTGATCCCATTCCTGCATCCCATTTTTCCCTAGATTCCGAAATTTACGCTGAAATCCTGGATGAATCCTCAAGGCCGAGATCCGGAAGTAGGTGCTTCCCTTGGGAATTCTCCATCCAAGGTGTCCTAATTCCTCCTGCCCATCCCAAATTCCCATCCCATCCTCACCAAACCGCTCAGAAGGTCCTGGAGGGGCTGGGATGAGCCATGGGGCAGCATCCATGGAATGATGGAGAGGGCAGGATCCACGGATCCTTGTGGGAATGATGGAGAGGGCAGGATCCATGGATCCATATGGGTGGAGAGGGCAGGATCCATGGATCCTTGTGGAGAGGGCAGGATCCATGGATCCTCATGGATGTAGCGGGCAGATCCATGGATCCATATGGGAATGATGGAGAGAGCAGGATCCATGGATCCTTGTGTCTGGAGAGGGCAGGATCTATGGATCCTTGTGGATGGAGAGGGCAGGATCCATGGATCCGTGTGGATGGAGAGGGCAGGATCCATGGATCCTTGTGGAGAGGGCAGAATCCATGGATCCGTGTGGATGGAGAGGGCAGGATCCAGGAATCCTCATGGATGGAGAGGGCAGGATCCATGGATCTGTGTGGATGGAGAGGGCAGGATCCATGGATCCGTGTGGATGGAGAGGAGAGATCCATGGATCCTCGTGGATGGAGAGGGCAGGATCCAGGAATCCTCAGGGATGGAGAGGAGAGATCCATGGATCCTCGTGGATGGAGAGGAGAGATCCATGGAATCCTCATGGATGGAGAGGGCAGGATCCATGGATCCTCATGGAGAGGGCAGGATCCATGGATCCTCATGGATGGAGAGGGCAGGATCCATGGATCCTCATGGATGGAGAGGGCAGGATCCATGGATCCTCATGGAGAGGGCAGGATCCATGGATCCTCATGGATGGAGAGGGCAAGATCCATGGATCCGTGTGGATGGCGAGGGCAGAATCCATGGATCCTTGTGGATGGAGAGGGCAGGATCCATGGATCCTCATGGAGAGGGCAGGATCCATGGATTCTCATGGATGGAGAGGGCAGAATCCATGGATCCTTGTGGAGAGGGCAGGATCCAGGAATCCTCATGGATGGAGAGGAGAGACCCATGGATCCTCATGGATGGAGAGGGCAGGATCCATGGATCCTTATGGGAATGATGGAGAGGGCAGAATCCATGGATCCTTGTGGAGAGGGCAGGATCCAGGAATCCTCATGGATGGAGAGGAGAGACCCATAGATCCTTGAGGATGGAGAGGGCAGGATCCATGGATCCTTGCGGATGGAGAGGAGAGATCCATGGAATCCTCATGGATGGAGAGGGCAGGATCCAGGAATCCTCATGGATGGAGAGGGTCGGCGCCCCGGGATGTTTCCCAGTTATTTCCTGGGGGATCTGCCCACGGAATGGGCCGGGATAAAGGCAGCTCTTCCCTGTTTCCGCCTCCGTGAAGTCCAGCACTACGGAATCTCCCGGGATGACATCGCGCTGGGCAGGATCCTGGGGGAAGGATTCTTCGGAGAGGTCTACGAGGGAATTTACACCACCCCGGTGAGATTCCCGCTCTTTCCCTGCCCTCCTCCGTCCCCGCCATCCCAAATCCGGGATCTGGGCAGGATTCGGGATGACGCGTTCCCGCTTTTCCTTCTCGGAGCAGAAAGGGGAGAGGATCAACGTGGCCGTGAAGACCTGCAAGAAGGATTGCAGCCCGGAAAACAGGGATAAATTCCTGAGTGAAGCCGGTATCCCCGGGGTCCTGATGGGTTTTTTTGGGATCCCGAAGGTCCTGCCAGGGGTTTTTTTGGGATAAGATCCCGTTCAGGGCTCACACGGTGGGGGGATGGCACAACCTTTTCATGGTATCTCCCGGTGGCTTCTTGGGAACAAGTGGCCTTTGGAATTCAGGATGGAGGAGGAGGGACTTGATTCATGCCCGGAAACCTGGGATAGGATCCCAAAAACCTCTGGATTATGGGATTATTGGAGGGGGGAAGCTACTGGAATCCCTGGATGAGGCTGTCCCTCCCTAAAAACCAGGAGCTCCAACTCCTTGAGGAAATCCCAGACAATTCCTCCCGCTCCACCTCCATCCCCCAGGACAGGGATTGGGACTCCCGGAACTGGGATCCCCCATTCCAAGGCGGGAATTCCGCGCTTCCCACAGTGCTGATGAAGAAGCTGGACCACCCCCACATCGTGAAGCTCATCGGCATCGCCGAGGAGGAGCCCACCTGGATCATCATGGAGCTCTATCCCTACGGAGAGGTGCGATCCTATTCCCGAGCCCTTCCCGGTGTCCCGCCGGCATTCCCGCCGCTGATCCCGCCGGGAATGTGCCGTTGCAGCTGGGGCAGTACCTGGAGCAGAACCGGCTGGGGCTGGCCGTGCCCACCCTGGTGCTGTACGCGCTGCAGGTCGGCAAGGCCCTGGCCTACCTGGAGGCCATCAACTGTGTCCATAGGTGAGGGGACGGGATTTGGGATGGGGTGGCAGCCGGGTGGGATTTGGGATGGGCGGGAGAAGGTGGGATCTCGAAGGGATGGGCTGGTGGGAAATGGGAGCTGGGAACAGGCACAGGGAGGAGAGGGAGGGGGGGGGGGTTGTTGTGGAATCTTTGGGAAGCGGCGTTGTGGGTTCTCCGTCCGTTCTCTGTCCTTTCTCCATCCCATTCCCATCTCCATTCTGTCCCTTGTCTGTCCCGTCTCCATCCCATCCCGTCTCCATCCCTCCCGTCTCCATCCCTCCTGTCTCCATCCATCCCACCTCCATCCATCCCATCTCCATCCCATCTCCATCCATTCTGTCCCCACCTCCATCCCATCTCCATCCATCCCATCTCCATCCATCCCATCTCCATCCCATCCCCATCCCTTCCCCATCCCTTCATCCCTTCCTATCCCATCCCCATCCCATCCCCATCCCATTGCCACCCTGTCCCCATCCCATCTCCGTCCCTTCCCCATCCGGTCTCCATTCCATCCCATCCCCATCCTGTCCCCATCCTGTCCCCATCCCATCTCCATCGATCTCCATCCCTTCCCCATCCCTTTTCCATCCCATCTCCATCTTTCGTCCATCCTATCTCCATCCTGTCTCCTTCCCACTTCCATCCCATCCCCATCCCCATCCCGTCCCCATCCCTTTTCCATCCCCGTCCCCAATCCCGTCCCCATCCTCATCCCCATCCCCATCCCGTCCCATCCCATCCCATCCCATCCCTTCCCTATCCTTTCTCCATCTATCCCCATCCCTTCCCCATCCCATCTCCATCCCGTCTCCTTCCCACTTCCATCCTATTCCTTCTCAATCCCATCCCAATCCCCATCCCCATCCCAATCCCATCCCTATCCCATTCCATCTCTCCCCCATCCTTTCTTCATCCATCCCCATCCCCATCCCAATCCCAATCCCATCCCCATCCCTTTTCCATCCCATCCCCAATCATCTCCATCCTGTCCCCATCCCTTTTCCATCCATCCCAGTCCCATCTCCGTCCTGTCCCGTCTCCATCCCATCCCGTCTCCATCCCATCCCGTCTCCATCCCATCCCGTCTCCATCCCATCCCGTCTCCATCCCATCCCGTCTCCATCCCGTCTCCATCCCGTCTCCATCCCTCCCGTCTCCATCCCTCCCGTCTCCATCCCTCCCGTCTCCATCCCATCCCGTCTCCATCCCATCCCGTCTCCATCCCATCCCGTCTCCATCCCATCCCGTCTCCATCCCATCCCGTCTCCATCCCATCCCGTCTCCATCCCATCCCGTCTCCATCCCATCCCGTCTCCATCCCATCCCGTCTCCATCCCGTCTCCATCCATCCCGTCTCCATCCCTCCCGTCTCCATCCCTCCCGTCTCCATCCCATCCCGTCTCCATCCCATCCCGTCTCCATCCCATCCCGTCTCCATCCCATCCCGTCTCCATCCCATCCCGTCTCCATCCCATCCCGTCTCCATCCCATCCCGTCTCCATCCCATCCCGTCTCCATCCCATCCCGTCTCCATCCCGTCTCCATCCATCCTGTCTCCATCCCTCCCGTCTCCATCCCTCCCGTCTCCATCCCATCCCGTCTCCATCCCATCCCGTCTCCATCCCATCCCGTCTCCATCCCATCCCGTCTCCATCCCATCCCGTCTCCATCCCTCCCGTCTCCATCCCTCCCGTCTCCATCCCATCCCGTCTCCATCCCATCCCGTCTCCATCCCATCCCGTCTCCATCCCATCCCGTCTCCATCCCTCCCGTCTCCATCCCATCCCGTCTCCATCCCTCCCGTCTCCATCCCTCCCGTCTCCATCCCTCCCGTCTCCATCCCTCCCGTCTCCATCCCTCCCGTCTCCATCCCTCCCGTCTCCATCCCATCCCGTCTCCATCCCTCCCGTCTCCATCCCTCCCGTCTCCATCCCTCCCGTCTCCATCCCTCCCGTCTCCATCCCTCCCGTCTCCATCCCTCCCGTCTCCATCCCTCCTGTCTCCATCCATCCCACCTCCATCCATCCCATCTCCATCCCATCTCCATCCATTCTGTCCCCATCTCCATCCCATCTCCATCCATCCCATCTCCATCCATCCCATCTCCATCCATCCCATCTCCATCCATCCCATCTCCATCCATCCCATCTCCATCCATCCCATCTCCATCCATCCCATCTCCATCCCATCCCCATCCCTTCCCCATCCCTTCATCCCTTCCTATCCCATCCCCATCCCATCCCCATCCCATTGCCACCCTGTCCCCATCCCATCTCCGTCCCTTCCCCATCCGGTCTCCATTCCATCCCATCCCCATCCTGTCCCCATCCTGTCCCCATCCCATCTCCATCGATCTCCATCCCTTCCCCATCCCTTTTCCATCCCATCTCCATCTTTCGTCCATCCTATCTCCATCCTGTCTCCTTCCCACTTCCATCCCATCCCCATCCCCATCCCCATCCCATCCCCATCCCGTCCCCATCCCTTTTCCATCCCCGTCCCCAATCCCGTCCCCATCCTCATCCCCATCCCCATCCCGTCCCATCCCATCCCATCCCATCCCTTCCCTATCCTTTCTCCATCTATCCCCATCCCTTCCCCATCCCATCTCCATCCCGTCTCCTTCCCACTTCCATCCTATTCCTTCTCAATCCCATCCCAATCCCCATCCCCATCCCAATCCCATCCCTATCCCATTCCATCTCTCCCCCATCATTTCTTCATCCATCCCCATCCCCATCCCAATCCCAATCCCAATCCCATCCCCATCCCTTTTCCATCCCATCCCCAATCATCTCCATCCTGTCCCCATCCCTTTTCCATCCATCCCAGTCCCATCTCCGTCCTGTCCCGTCTCCATCCCGTCTCCATCCCGTCTCCATCCCGTCTCCTTCCCATCTCCTTCCCGTCTCCTTCCCTTTTCCTTCCCTTTTCCTTCCCTTTTCCTTCCCTTTTCCTTCCCTTTTCCATCCCTTTCCTTCCCTTTTCCATCCCCTCTCCATCCCCTCTCCATCCCATCATCCCATCATTCCAGCATGTTCCCATCCCATCATCCCAATATGTTCCCATCCTGTTATCCCGGTGTGTTCCCATCCCATCCCATCCCATCCCATCCCATCCCATCCCATCCCATCCCATCCCATCCCATCCCATCCCATCCCATCCCATCCCTTCCCCATCCTGTCCCCATCCCTTTTCCATCCCATCTCCATCCTGTCTCAATCCCATCCCATCCCATCCCATCTCCATCCCATCTCCATCCCACCCCCATCCCATCTTCCAATCCAAGGATTTCTGGCCCTGCAGGGACATCGCCGTGAGGAACATCCTGGTGGCCTCTCCGGAATGTGTCAAACTGGGAGACTTCGGCCTCTCCCGCTACATCGAGGACGAGGAATATTACAAAGGTAGGATCCTGTGGGATCGGGGCTCCCATGGATTTCTCCGGATGGTGGGAAGGGGGCGGAGATCTGGATCATTCCTGGATCATTCCAGCTTCCGTCACCCGCCTCCCCATCAAGTGGATGGCGCCGGAATCCATCAACTTCCGACGCTTCACCACGGCCAGCGACGTCTGGATGTTCGGTGCGTGCTGGGATCGGGATTGAGCAGGATCCTGGGATTTATCCACTTCCCATGGCATGGATGGGATCCTGGGATTCATCCACTTCCCATGGCATGGGTGGGATCCTGGGATTTATCCACTTCCCATGGCATTGAGCAGGATCCTGGGATTTATCCACTTCCCATGGCATGGATGGGATCCTGGGATTCATCCACTTCCCATGGCATGGATGGGATCCTGGGATTTATCCACTTCCCATGGCATTGAGCAGGATCCTGGGATTCATCCACTTCCCATGGCATTGAGCAGGATCCTGGGATTTATCCAATTCCCATGGCATGGATGGGATCCTGGGATTTATCCACTTCCCATGGCATGGGTGGGATCCCGGGATTCATCCACTTCCCGTGGCATGGATGGGATCCCGGGATTCATCCTCTTCCCATGGCATGGATGGGATCCTGGGATTCATCCACTTCCCATGGCATTGAGGGGGATCCTGGGATTTATCCACTTCCCATGGCATGGATGGGATCCCGGGATTTATCCTCTTCCCATGGCATTGAGCGGGATCCCAGGATTTATCCTCTTCCCATGGCATTGAGGGGGATCCTGGGATTTATCCTCTTCCCATGGCATGGATGGGATCCCGGGATTTATCCACTTCCCATGGCATTGAGCAGGATCCTGGGATTTATCCTCTTCCCATGGCATGGATGGGATCTCGGGATTTATCCACTTCCCATGGCATGGGTGGGATCCCGGGATTCATCCACTTCCCATGGCATGGATGGGATCCTGGGATTTATCCACTTCCCATGGCATTGAGCAGGATCCTGGGATTTATCCACTTCCCATGGCATGGATGGGATCCTGGGATTCATCCACTTCCCATGGCATGGGTGGGATCCCGGGATTCATCCACTTCCCATGGCATGGAGTGGGATCCTGGGATTTATCCACTTCCCATGGCATGGAGTGGGATCCTGGGATTCACCTGATTCCCATGGCACAAGGCACAAGGACAAATCCCGCTCCGGAATGCCCGATTATCCCAACTTTTTCCCTGCGAGAAGCCATCCTAGGGAAGGGCTTCCCTTCACCCATCGTTAGGTGCTTCCTCCTCCTGGGATTTTGGGATGAACTCTTCCCACTCCAAATATCCACCCCCTTCCCATCCGCCCATCCCTAAATTCCCGATCCCCAGCCCCTCTGCGCTTCCCACTCAGGAATCCGGAATCCCAAGCAGCCGAGTGTCCCACCACAAAGCGCAGCCACATCCCAAAAAACCCCGGGAAGTGGCCGATTCCTGGGAATTCCCACGGTTGGAGGTTGTCCTGGTTTCTCCGGCAGCCGTGTGCATGTGGGAGATCCTGAGCTAACGGGAAGCAGCCGTTCTTCTGGCTGGAAAACAAGGATGTGATCGGAGTCCTGGAAAAGGGGGATCGGCTTCCCAAACCCGACCTGTGCCCACCCGTCCTCTACACCCTCATGACGCGGTGCTGGGATTACGATCCCGGAGAAAGGCCCAAATTCCAGGAGCTGGTTTGCAGCCTGAGGTGAGCTGGGAATGCTGGAGGATCCATGGAGGGGTGGGATTGTGGGGGAAAAAGCTGGGAAAGGCTTTGGATCGGGAGTTTTTATGGAAAAGTCTGGGTTTGGAGGAGCATCAGAGACCCTTTGGAGACCCTTTGGAGACCCTTTGAGGACCTTTTCCTTGGAATCAGAACACTCCCATTCCTGGGAAAGGGTCTCCAAAGGGTCTCCAAGGCTTCTCCAAGCCCAAATTCCAGGAGCTGCTTTGCAGCCTGAGGTGAGCTGGGAATGCTGGAAAATCCCTGGAAGGATGGGAATGTGAGGGGAGAAAGCTGGGAAAGGCTTTGGATCAGGAGTTTTTATGGAAAAGTCTGGGTTTAGAGGAGCATCAGAGACCCTTTGGAGCCCCTTTGGAAAGGGATGGGATGGAAGGGATCTGCTTCCCAGGAAAGGGTCTCCGAAGGGTCTCCAAAGGGTCTCCGAGGCTCCTCCAAGCCCAAATTCCAGGAGCTGCTTTGCAGCCTGAGGTGAGCTGGGAATGCTGGAGGATCCATGGAGGGGTGGGAATGTGGGGGGAAAAGCTGGGAAAGGCTTTGGATCGGGAGTTTTTATGGAAAAGTCTGGGTTTGGAGGAGCATCAGAGACCCTTTGGAGACCCTTTGGAGACCCTTTGAGGACCTTTTCCTTGGAATCAGAACACTCCCATTCCAAAGGGTCTCCAAAGGGTCTCCAAAGGGTCTCCAAGACTTCTCCAAGCCCAAATTCCAGGAGCTGCTTTGCAGCCTGAGGGTGAGCTGGGAATGCTGGAAAATCCCTGGAAGGATGGGAATGTGAGGGGAGAAAGCTGGGAAAGGCTTTGGATCGGGAGTTTTTCTGGAAAAGTCTGGGTTTAGAGGAGCATCGGAGACCCTTTGGAGACCCTTTGGAAAGGGATGGGATGGAAGGGATCTGCTTCCCAGGAAAGAGTCTCCAAAGGGTCTCCAAAGGGTCTCCAAGGCTCCTCCAAGCCCAAATTCCAGGAGCTGGTTTGCAGCCTGAGGTGAGCTGGGAATGCTGGAGGATCCATGGAGGGGTGGGATTGTGGGGGAAAAAGCTGGGAAAGGCTTTGGATCGGGAGTTTTTCTGGAAAAGTCTGGGTTTGGAGGAGCATCGGAGACCCTTTGGAGACCCTTTGGAAAGGGATGGGATGGAAGGGATCTGCTTCCCAGGAAAGGGTCTCCAAAGGGTCTCCAAGGCTCCTCCAAGCCCAAATTCCAGGAGCTGCTTTTGCAGCCTGAGGTGAGCTGGGAATGCTGGAGGATCCATGGAGGGGTGGGATTGTGAGGGGAAAAAGCTGGGAAAGGCTTTGGATCGGGAGTTTTTCTGGAAAAGTCTGGGTTTGGAGGAGCATCGGAGACCCTTTGGAGACCCTTTGGAAAGGGATGGGATGGAAGGGATCTGCTTCCCAGGAAAGGGTCTCCAAAGGGTCTCCAAAGGGTCTCCAAGACTTCTCCAAGCCCAAATTCCAGGAGCTGCTTTGCAGCCTGAGGTGAGCTGGGAATGCTGGAAAATCCCTGGAAGGATGGGAATGTGAGGGGAGAAAGCTGGGAAAGGCTTTGGATCAGGAGTTTTTATGGAAAAGTCTGGGTTTAGAGGAGCATCAGAGACCCTTTGGAGACCCTTTGGAAAGGGATGGGATGGAAGGGCTCTGCTTCCCAGGAAAGGGTCTCCAAAGGGTCTCCGAGGCTTCTCCAAGCCCAAATTCCAGGAGCTGCTTTGCAGCCTGAGGTGAGCTGGGAATGCTGGAGGATCCATGGAGGGGTGGGAATGTGGGGGGAAAAGCTGGGAAAGGCTTTGGATCGGGAGTTTTTTCTGGAAAAGTCTGGGTTTGGAGGAGCATCGGAGACCCTTTGGAGACCCTTTGGAAAGGGATGGGATGGAAGGATCTGCTTCCCAGGAAAGGGTCTCCAAAGGGTCTCCAAGGCTCCTCCAAGCCCAAATTCCAGGAGCTGCTTTTGCAGCCTGAGGTGAGCTGGGAATGCTGGAGGATCCATGGAGGGGTGGGAATGTGGGGGAAAAAATCTGGGAAAGGCTTTGGATCGGGAGTTTTTCTGGAAAAGTCTGGGTTTGGAGGAGCATCGGAGACCCTTTGGAGGACCCTTTGGAAAGGGATGGGATGGAAGGGCTCTCCTTCCCAGGAAAGGGAATTGCCGGGAATTCTGCTCCCACATTTCACCGGGATCAGCCGTGGGAATTCTGGTGTCCTCCCGCTCCCATCCCTCCCTGCTCCCTCGTGTTTTCCATGGCTCATCCAGCCCCATCCCGACTCTGCAGGGATGTGGGAAAGGTGGGAATTCCCGATGCTGGGATTGTCACCTCGGTGTCCCCTTCCCTGCAGTGACATTTACCTGATGGAGAAGGAGCTGGCCAAGGAGCAGGAGAGGAACAACCGGCACCGACCTCCCAAAATCCTGGAGCCGCCGGCATTCAGGAGCCGCCTCCGAAGGTTGGGATGGGGCAGAGCCCTCAACGGGACACAGAGGTGGGATTTCCCGGATTGCATCCGGAGGAATTCCCACCTTTTCCCATTCCCACAGCCCAGCAGGCCCATGTACAAGCCGCCATCCCAGAATAACCTCCTGGCTCCCAAGCTGCATTTCCAGGTGAGAATTCCAGGGGCCGGAGAATCCCACAGGAATCTGGGCAAGGGGGTGAGGTTGGCAGGGCTCGGGAATCTCGTGGATTTTGGGATCTGAGGTGCTCCACGTCACCATGGAGCGCCACCATTCCAGCGGGATGCGGCAGTGCTCGGAGCAATTCCAGCTCCGGGTTTTGTCCGTCGGGGAATCCCGGAGTCGTTGAGGTTGGAAAAGCTCTCGGAGCCCGTGGAGTCCGAGCATTCCCAGCACTGCCAAGGCCACCCCTGATCCATGTCCCCCCCCCCAAATCCACAGAGATTTCAATCCATCCAGGAATGGGATTCATCCACCACTGCCCAGGGCTGGATGAACTTTTCCAGGCAGGAATTGCTCCCAGTATTCCATAAACTTCCCCCGGCGCAGCCATTCCCTCATCCCATCCCTCATTCCCTGGGAACAAATCCCGATCCCACCTGGCTCCGCCTTCCTGGCCGGGAATTCCAGAGGGAATTTCCCTCCTTTACTCCAGGCTGAGCTTTCCCAGCTCGCTCAGCCATTCCCGATTTCTCCGGGATCAGCTTCCAAAGCTCTTTGGATGCTCGAAGGAGCCAAATATTCCAAGCCCATTTTTCGGGCGAGGCCGATCCCGATCCGGGATGGCTCCCAGTGCAATTCCCGCTCTTCCCCGTGCTCCCGCTCCGTCCGTGTGTCCGCGCTAACCCTTTCCATGGGCTTCTCTTGTGCCTGCGCCGCTGCCGCCGCCGCTGCCGCGCCATTCCCGCATTCCCAGGTTCCGGAGGGGCTCTGTGCCAGCTCTCCCACCCTCGCCAGCCCCGCCGAGTACCAGAGTCCGGCAAATTCCCGGCGCACTCCGCCTCCCAGCCGGCACAACGTCTTCAAGCGCCACAGCATGAGGGTAAGCCCGGAATTCCTGGCGGGATTTGGCATCCGGAGGGCTTCCCAATCCTCAGGAATGGTCCCGTTGGGATCCGCTTCCCGCTGCCGCTTCCCGCTGCCGCTTCCCGCTGCCGCTTCCCGCTGCCGCTTCCCGCTGCGTCTGGCTCCGTGTTGCTCCCGTTGGATCTGTTGGATGCCGTGGGAGGCTCAAGTGCCGTTCCCTATGGAAAGATCAATCTTCGGGATGTCTCCATGATCGTTTTCCCCCCGCGTCCTGGGTTTTGTGGGATGAGCCACCGGCGCGGCGTTCCCAAAAATGAGCAGGGAATGGGTGGCTGCTGCTCCTCGGGAATTTCGGGCAACTCCTCAGGCTCCGCGTTGGGATCCCACCTGAGATTCCAGAGGGAGATTTCTCCAGCTGGAGCTTGGTGGTTGGAATCCCAAAATGGCTGCTGGCAGTTGGGATGCTCCGAGCTGGTGCGCTGGGAATGCCGCGGTGCCGAGCGCGTCTGTCCCGACGGGATGAGCCGCTTCCCGCGGTGCTGGATGTGCTCGTGGGAGACGTGGCTGCGCTTTCCTTGCTGGAAATCCAATTTCCCTCTTTTTTCCCTCTTTTTTCCCTCTTTTTTCCCTCTTTTTTCCCTCTTTTTTCCCTCTTTTTTCCCTCTTTTTTCCCTCTTTTTCCCTCTTTTCCCCCCCTTTTTTCCCCTCCTTTTCCCCCCCCTTTTCCCCCCCCTTTTTCCCCCCCTTTTCCCCCCCCTTTTCCCCCCCCTTTCCCCCCCCTTTTTCCCCCCCTTTTCCCCCCCTTTTTCCCCCCCTTTTTCCCCCCCTTTTCCCCCCCCTTTTTCCCCCCCTTTTCCCCCCCCTTTTCTCCCCTCTTTTTTCCCCTCTTTTTTCCCCTCTTTTTCCCCCCTTTTTCCCCCCTTTTTTCCCCCCTTTTTTCCCCCCTTTTTTCCCCCCCTTTTTTCCCCCCTTTTTTCCCCCCCTTTTTTCCCCCCTTTTTCCCCCCCCTTTTTCCCCCCCTTTTTCCCCCCTTTTTCCCCCCCTTTTTCCCCCCCCTTTTTCCCCCTTTTCCCCCCCTTTTTCCCCCCCTTTTTCCCCCCCCTTTTTCCCCCCCTTTTTCCCCCCTTTTTCCCCCTTTTTCCCCCCTTTTTCCCCCCTTTTTCCCCCTTTTTTCCCCCTTTTTTCCCCCTTTTTTCCCCCCTTTTTCCCCCCCTTTTTCCCCCCCTTTTTCCCCCCTTTTTTCCCCCCTTTTTCCCCCCTTTTCCCCCCTTTTTCCCCCCTTTTTTCCCCCCCTTTTTTCCCCCCTTTTTTCCCCCCTTTTTTCCCCCCCTTTTTTCCCCCTTTTTTCCCCCTTTTTCCCCCCTTTTTTCCCCCCTTTTTTCCCCCCTTTTTTCCCCCCTTTTTTCCCCCCTTTTTCCCCCCCTTTTTCCCCCCCTTTTTCCCCCCCTTTTTTCCCCCCTTTTTTCCCCCCTTTTTTCCCCCCCTTTTTTCCCCCCCTTTTTTCCCCCCTTTTTTCCCCCCCTTTTTTCCCCCCCTTTTTTCCCCCCCCTTTTTTTCCCCCCTTTTTTTCCCCCCTTTTTTTCCCCCCTTTCCCCCCCCTTTTTTTCCCCCCTTCTTTTTTCCCCCCTTCTTTTTTTCCCCTTCTTTTTTTCCCTTCTTTTTTTCCCCTTCTTTTTTTTTCCCTTCTTTTCTTTCCCTTCTTTTCTTTCCCTTCTTTTCTTTCCCTTCTTTTCTTTCCCTTCTTTTCTTTCCCTTCTTTTCTTTCCCTTCTTTTCTTTCCCTTCTTTTCTTTCCCCTTCTTTTCTTTCCCTTCTTTTTCCCCCCTCTTTTTCCCTTCTTTTTCCCCCCTCTTTTTCCCCCCTCTTTCTTCCCCCCTCTTTCTTCCCCCCTTTCTCTCTTTTTTTCTCCTTTATCCCAAATTTTCCCCCTTTCTGTTGGAATCTCGTGGCTGTCGTGCCCTGGCACACAGCTGGCACTTACAGAGCGGGAATCCGGCTCCTGAAATGTTTGGGAATTCTGTCCCCTGATCCCTCCCCGTGTTCTCCCGGAATCCAGGAGGAAGATTTCCTGCGGCCCAGCAGCCGGGAAGAAGCGCAGCAGCTGCTGGAGCTGGAGCGGCTCCGGGTGGAGCAGGCGATGGAGAGGCAGCAGAAGGAGATGCTGGAGGACGATCGGTGGCTGCGGCAGGAGGTGAAGAGCCTGGTGAGTGATCCCGGGATCCCGGACCCTCGGGAATCGCCGAGCATGGAATGGTTGGGTGGGAATGGAGCTTCAAGCCCATCCCATTCCAAGGCCGGCACCTCCCCCGATGATCCCAGGCTGCTCCAGCCTTTCCTTGGGCACTGCCAGGGATCCGGGCATTCCCTGGGAATTCCAGCCCAGCCGGGAATTCCTTCCCAACATCCCACCCCGAGCTCCCCTTTCCCACTGGGAAGCCATTCCCTGCCTCCTGCCCCTCCAGCCCTTTCCCAAAATCCCAGCTCTCCTGGAGCCCCTTTAGGCTCGGGAAGTGGCTCCAAGGATTCCCGGGATCCTTCCCTTCTCCTGCTGAACATTCCCCGCCTCTCCCAGCCTGCCATTGGATCCAGCCCCAGCCCGACTCCTCTGCGGGAAGGAATTCCGGCCTCCAGGCCCTTGCCTGGGAATCTCGGCACTCCAGGAAGGCTCTCCCTTCCCTTTCCCGTCCCCGACTTCCAGAAAAACCCCTGGCCATGGATTCGGAGCCTCCTGCATCCCACAATCCCGGAATGCTTTGGCTGGGATCCACGCAGCTTCAATCCCATCCCATTCCAAGGCCGGCACCTCCCCTGATGATCCCAGGCTGCTCCAGCCTTTCCTTGGGCACTGCCAGGGATCCGGGGGCAGCCCCAGCTTCTCTGGGAATTCCATCCCCACCCTCCCAGGGAAGAAGGAGGTTGGAAGAACCGTTCCTGGCTGGAAAATCCCAGTTTTCCATGGAGAAATGGCTCCTCCACCAACCAAACCTTTTGCATCCCTTTATTTTCCATCCCCATCAAATCCCCTGGGAGCTGCTCCACGTCCAAAGGAATGTTTGGAATTTTCGGCAATTTTAAGACACTTTCAGTCGCATCTGAATTAATTCTTCAAATAACTTTGGAATCGGGATTTTGATCAAGCAAATTCCTGGGCAGAATTCCCCTTCCCATCCCACATTCCTGGGTCCCGCACTATTCCCTTCCAAGGAAATGTTCCATGAGTCTCCCAGAAATTAGACGCCCATTTTTCCTCATTTTTTCCCCAATTTCCCTCCCTTTTTCCATTTTTTCCCCTTTATTTCCCCCTTTCCCCCTTATTCCCCCTTTTTCCCTCATTTGCCCCCTTTTCCTCCATATTTTCCCCCTTTTTTCCCCTCCTTTTCCCCTCCTTTTCCCCTCCTTTTCCCCTCCTTTTCCCCCCCTTTTCCCCCCCCTTTTCCCCCCTTTTTCCCCCCTTTTTCCCCCCTTTTTCCCCCCTTTTTCCCCCCTTTTTCCCCCCCTTTTTCCCCCCCTTTTCCCCCCCCTTTTTCCCCCCCTTTTCCCCCCCTTTTCCCCCCCTTTTCCCCCCTTTTTCCCCCCCTTTTTCCCCCCATTTTTCCCCCCCCTTTTCCCCCCCTTTTTTCCCCCTCTTTCCCCCCTCTTTCCCCCTTTTTCCCCTTTTCCCCCCCCTTTTCCCCATGCCTCACACCAGCTTTTCCCCCTTTTCCAGGACCCCACGGTGTTCATGAACAACAACATTCCTCCGGTGAGCGATTCCAGTGATCCCTGGAAAATCCAGGTCGGGGTGGTTTTGGGTCCACCCCCTTTTTTTTTTTTGGGAATAACTGGAGCTCCTCATTCCCTTTCCCATGGCTGGCTGATAAATATTTATTTATTCATTTTATTTATTTGGGATAATTAACCTGAAATCGGGAGATCCTGGGAGGGCTGGATCCCGGGAATCCTTCCCAACGCTCCAGGAGGGAATGACAACGCCTCCTCGCTCTTCCCTCCCTCCCTCCTGGATTTGGGACCCCTAATTCCCGATTTTTTTTCCCCCTCCACAGCTGCTGCCGGAGAAGGAGACGGATTACAGTGAGTTCCCGGTGATTCGCACCCTGGAATTCCCACTTTGGGCTGCCGGGAGCCTCAGGAATGTTTCCCTGGATGCTCCAGGAGTGAAATCCCACATCCCGGGGGGGCACCTTTAGGGGAGGGGCTGCTTCTCCTGGCCATGGGAATGGGATCCCGTGGGAAGCTGGGATGGGGCAGGGAGGCTGAGGGAGGGGATGTGGCACAGATCCCGTGGATCCTTCGGCATTCCCGCATTTCTGTGGGATCTGCTGGAATGATTTTCCTGCTTTTTCCTTGCTCCTGGTGCAGCGCAATTCACGGGGCCCCCCCAAAAACCTCCAAGACTTGGGGCTCAGGTAAGACCCGGGATGGCTCCTGAACCTCCTTTTCCGCCTCTGGAATCCACGGGATGGGAATTTTCCTGCTCTTCCCAGCTCCAAAGGGGTCAGACAGACCCAGCAGGATCGGGATCATGGCCGGGAAGTGGGTGGGACTGACAGGGACTTCCCAAAGAATTCCAGAATGGTTTGGGTGGGAAGGGACCTTAAAGCTCATCCAGAGAACCCCTCTCAGAATCCCAGGATGCTCCAACGTTTCCTTGGACGCTCCCAGGGATCCAGGGGCAGCCGGGGATTCCCTGGGAATTCCAGCCCAGCCGGGAATCCCTTCCCAAGATCCCAGCCCGAGCTCCCCTTTCCCAGGGAAATCCCTCCATTCCCGCCTCTCCCAGCCTGCCATTGGATCCAGCCCCATCCCGACTCCTCTGCGGGAAGGAATTCCGGCCTCCAGGCCCTTCCCTGGGAATCTCGGCACTCCAGGAAGGCTCTCCCTTCCCTTTCCCATCCCCGACTTCCAGAAAAAGCCCTGGCCATGGATTCGGAGCCTCCTGCATCCCACAATCCCGGAATGCTTTGGCTGGGATCCCCGCAGCTTCAAGCCCATCCCATTCCAAGGCCGGCACCTGCCCCGATGATCCCAGGCTGCTCCAGCCTTTCCTTGGGCACTGCCAGGGATCCGGCCATTCCCTGGGAATTCCAGCCCAGCCGGGAATTCCTTCCCAACATCCCACCCCGAGCTCCCCTTTCCCACTGGGAAGCCATTCCCCGCCTCCTGCCCCTCCAGCCTTTATCCCAAATCCCAGCTCTCCTGGAGCCCCTTTAGGCTCAGGAAGGGGCTCCAAGGATTCCCTGGATCCTTCCCTTCTCCTGCTGAACATTCCCAGCTCTCCCAGCCTGCCATTGGATCCATCCCCACCCCAACTCCTCTCTGGGACAGAATTTAGGGAACGAGGGGCTTCCCTGGGAATCTCAGCATTCCAGGAAGGGTCTCCCTTCCCTTTTCCTCCCTTTTCCATCCCCGACTTCCATAAAAATCCCTCGGGATGGATTCTGCGTTTCCTGGATCCCAGAATCCCGGAATGCTTTGGATGGGAAGGGACCTTCCATCCCATCCCATTCCATGAGCAGGGAATTCCCCTATCCCAGGTTGCTCCAAGGCCGATCCAACCTTTCCTTGGCCACTTCCAGGGATGGGAACACCACACCCTTCGCAGACAGATGTCGCTCTTTCCCTGTTTTTCCCGGGATCCGTCTGATCCCGCCGTATCCCTGTTCCCTGGCAGTCCATCCAGCCGGCGCCCACGGCCAACCTGGACCGCACGGATGATCCCGTGTACGGGAATGTCATGGATCTGGTCCGGGCTGTGCTGCAGCTGAAGAACGAGATCAGCCTCGTGCCTCCCGACGGATACATCCTGGTGGTCAAGGTAGGGATGGGATAACCTCTGGAATTCGATGGGAAATGGGAGTGGGAGGTGGGAAGGAGACTCCTGAGTGGTTCCCACCAAGTGTCCTTCTTGGGAAGGGCTTGTGTCCATAGGAGGGAGCAATTCCCACATTTCCAGCTGCTCCGTTGGAGCCTTGGATCAATGGTGGGAGCAATTCCAGCATTCCCAGCTCCTCCATTGAGATCCTTGGATCAATGGTGGGAGCAATTCCAGCATTCCCAGTTCCTCCATTGAGATCCTTGGATCAATGGTGGGAGCAATTCCAGCATTCCCAGCTCCTCCATTGAGATCCTTGGATCAATGGTGGGAGCAATTCCAGCATTCCCAGCTCCTCCATTGAGATCCTTGGATCAATGGTGGGAGCAATTCCAGCATTCCCAGTTCCTCCATTGGATCCATGGATCAATGGTGGGAGCAATTCCAGCATTCCCAGCTCCTCCATTGAGATCCTTGGATCAATGGTGGGAGCAATTCCAGCATTCCCAGTTCCTCCATTGGATCCATGGATCAATGGTGGGAGCAATTCCAGCATTCCCAGCTCCTCCATTGAGATCCTTGGATCAATGGTGGGAGCAATTCCAGCATTTCCAGCTCCTCCGTTGGATCCATGGATCAATGGTGGGAGCAATTCCAGCATTCCCAGCTCCTCCATTGGATCCATGGATCAATGGTGGGAGCAATTCCAGCATTCCCAGCTCCTCCATTGGATCCATGGATCAATGGTGGGAGCAATTCCAGCATTTCCAGCAGCTCCTCCATTGGATCCTTGGATCAACAGTTGGAGATTCTCCCACCACTCCCCTCTCCCGAATGGAATCCTCCCCTCAGCCACCCAAACAATTCCCACTGGGAAGCACCTGGATCCATCCCTGGATCCATCCCAACCCTTCCTTCTCGCAGAACATCGGCCTTTCCCTACGGAAGCTGATCGGGAGCGTCGACGAGATCCTTCCCAACCTTCCGTCCACTTCCCGCACCGAGGTAGGAGCGGGAATGGCGGGAACGGGGCGGGGTGTGGGGTGACATTCCGGCCGGATCCCGGTCTGAATTCCCGAAAATCCCACCCAGATCGAGGGCACCCAGAAGCTGCTCAACAAGGACTTGGCCAACCTCATCAGCAAGATGCGCCTGGCGCAGCAGAATTCCGGCACTTCCCTGAGCACGGAATTCCAGCGGCAGATGCTGACGGCTTCCCACGCCCTGGCCGTGGATGCCAAGAACCTCCTGGATGCCGTGGATCAGGCCAAGCTCCAGGCCAACCTGGCGAAGCCGTGCTTGGAATGAGGGAAAGGCCGGAGCGATGCCGGTGGATCCGGGAGGAGTCGGCTTTTGTGTGTCTCCCGCGGTTTTCCCGCTCTCCCTCTTCCCGCTCCTCCTGCAGCCGCTCGTGTCTGTAAGTGTCTCGTTGCTCTTCGGAAGACGGGAGGCATCCGGTGGGTTTTTTTCCCTGGAAAAGGGCTTGGGGAGGGATCCGGCCATGCCAGGGGCGGATGAAGATTCCTCCGGCTCGGCGGCTTCCCGGCTGCCGGCGTATCCATGGATCCATCCTCCAAGCACGGACGGCCGCGGGCGGCACGGCGGGACAGGGACCTGGAGCGTGCCGGGAGCCGAGGGTACGGATTTTGGGGGAGCTGGAATTCCCGTGGGAGCAGTGTCCGCAGGGAGCGTCGGCGTTTTCCTTGCACATTGTATAGAAGAGTTTATTTAATGACGGGAAGCGGGAGCCGCTTCCGGAGCCTGCGGAATCCAGGGAGGGATTGGGCCCCCCACGGATCGCGGCCTTGGGGGACACAAACCTGGAGAACGGTGCCTCTTCCAGCTGCGTTTTTCCCGAGTTTTGTGTAAGCGCCGCCGGCAAAACCGCGGCTCCGTCGGGTTTGTGCTTCCGGTTGGGAACCGGGCGGTTCGGGCTTTTCCCCAGCGTTTTTCCCGCAGTTTTCCCAGTTTATTCCGGCTGAGATAAACCATGTGCCAAATCCTGCCGTGGCCTGTCCTTCCTGTCATCCCCCCGCAGTCCTTGGAACTTCCTTGGAAAGAGGAACGGTTGGGATGCTCGGAGCTCCCAGATTTCTCCTTGGGATAGTGGGAATGGAGTCCTGGATTGTGGAATGGGATGAGAATTCCTGCCCCAAAGTGGGGCTTCTCCCAAAAGAGGGGTGGTGGGGTCAAGGCCACACCTGGGGTCATCCCAGATCTTGCGATGGTGGTTCCTCATTCCAAGGATATGGAGGGGCTGGAGCGTGTCCAGGGAAGGGAATGGATTGGGAATGGGGCTGGAGCAGCCGGAGCGGCTGAGAGAGCTGGGAAAGCTCAGCCTGGAAGAAAGGAGGCTCCGGAGGGACCTTTCCCTCTGGAATTCCCTGCCAGGAAGGTGCAGCAAGGTGGGATCGGGATCTGCTCCCAGGGAACGAGGGATGGGATGAGAGGGAACGGCCTCCAGCTGTGCCAGGGGGGGTTTATGGGATATTGGGAATAATTCCTGCCTGGAAAGGGTTTTCCAGCCCTGGCAGTGGTGGATGAATCCCCATTCCTGGATGGATTGAAATCCCTGTGGATTTGGGGGGACACGGATCAGGGGTGGCCTTGGCAGTGCTGGGAATGCTCGGACTCCATCTCTGAGAGCTTTCCCAACCTAAATAATTCCATAATTCCCGGATTCTATCCGTGCCTGCTCATCCCCATCCCCCCCCCGGAATGCTGCAGCTCCAACTGAACCAGACACGACCTTCCCAGGAGATCCCTCTCCGTATCCAGGAGCTCCTGGTCTGATCCAGGTTGGACACCCCCCCCACGTGTCCCCGCGCCTGATTGATCCATCTGCTGGCTCCGGAGGCTCCGGAAGCGGCAGGGACACCCTCGGGATGTGCCTGTCCTGCCGTGGCCCCGTTTATTCCGGCTCCTTTCACTCCGGAATGCGCAAAGTGTTCCCTGAAAGCTTCCCGGTCATGCTCCAGGAGGGAAAACGGATCAGGAAAAATCCCGGTGTCTCTCAGGGCATGGAAAAAGGGAGCAGGTGCTCCCGGGAGGGTGGAGGATTTCTGGGAGCTGGGAATTCCAAGCTGGATTGCAGCAGGTGTCAGAGGCAGGGGAGTTGGGATCTGAGTTGGGATGGGGAGCACTGGGATGGATCCAGGAGCGCAGATTCCCGCGGTTCCAGCCAAACCCGGCAGCATCCCGGAGATCCCGGGATCCGTGGGCACCGTCCAGGTGGGTTTTCCCATCTGAGCCACCCCCATTTCCAGGTGGGATGTTCCCATCTCCCTCCCGAGCTCCGGTGTGGGATGGGGTGGGAAGAAGCCACTTGTTTGGGGGTTGGAGAGGGGCAACACCTGGGCAGAGCAGGGACCTCTTGGATCATGGGATTATGGGATCATGGGATAGTGGGATCATGTCTGTGTCCCTTCTGCATGGACAATCCAAAGCATTATCCCTGTCCCACAATCTCCTGGGATCATGGGATTATGGGATCACAGGATGGTGGGATCATGTCCGTGTCCCTTCTGCATGGACAATCCATAGTGTTATCCCTGTCCCACAACTTCCTGGGATTTTGGGATTGTGGGATCATGGGATCATGTCTGTGTCCCTTCTGCATGGACAATCCGAAGCATTATCCCTGTCCCACAATCTCCTGGGATCATGGGATGATGGGTTACTGGGATTATGGGATCACGGGATTGTGGGATCATGTCTGTGTCCCTTCTGCATGGACAATCCAAAGCGTTATCCCTATCCCACAACTTCCTGGGATTGTGGGATGATGGGATACTGGGATCATGGGTTCACAGGATGATGGGATCTTGTCCGTGTCCCTTCTGCATGGACAATCCATAGTGTTATCCATGTCCCACAACTTCCTGGGATTTTGGGATTGTGGGATCATGGGATTGTGTCTGTGTCTCTTCTGCATGGACAATCCGAAGCATTATCCCTGTCACACAATCTCCTGGGATCATGGGATTATGGGTTACTGGGATTATGGGATCATGGGATTATGGGATCACAGGATGATGGGATCATGTCCGTGTCCCTTCTGCATGGACAATCCATAGTGTTATCCCTGTCCCACAACTTCCTGGGATCATGGGATTGTGGGATCATGGGATCATGTCTGTGTCCCTTCTGCATGGACAATCTAAAGCGTTATCCCTGTCCCACAATCTCCTGGGATCATGGGATGATGGGATACTGGGATCATGGGTTCACAGGATGATGGGATCATGTCTGTGTCCCTTCTGCATGGACAATCCAAAGCGTTATCCCTGTCCCACAATCTCCTGGGATCATGGGATGATGGGTTACTGGGATTATGAGATCACGGGATTGTGGGATCATGTCTGTGTCCCTTCTGCATGGACAATCCAAAGCGTTATCCCTATCCCACAACTTCCTGGGATTGTGGGATGATGGGATCATGTCTGTGTCCCTTCTGCATGGACCATCCACGGTGTTATCCCTGTCCCACAACTTCCTGGGATTGTGGGAGTGTGGGATTATGGGATCGTGTCTGCATCCCTTCTGCATGGACAATCCAAAGCATTATCCCTGTCCCACAACCTCCTGGGATCATGGGATTATGGGATCATGGGATTACAGGATCATGCCCATATCCCACATCATCCATGGGCCCATCCAGGTGGTCACCACCACCCCCAGACCACCCCTTACCACATCCCTTTCTCCACCCTCCATTCCCATCCGAGGTTTTCCCCAGCTCCACGTCCCCCCAGCGTCCAGCGGGATGCGGTCACCACCATTCCCACCATTCCCACCATTCCCGGCCCCATCCTAGATCATCCCGGCCATGTAGGGCGGCAGGAAGAGCCCCACGGTGCCGAGCAGGCAGACGATGATGAACATCCAGAGGAAGATCCGGTCGATCACCATGGCCACGTACTTCCAGTCTTCCTTCACCTGCCGGTGGAAAAGGGCCGTGAATCCCTCGGGAATCCCTTCCCGGGAATCTCATGGGATTAGGAGAACCACCCAGGGCTTCCTGGGAATCTGCCTCAGGTTGAGGAGACCCCGCGTGGCGTGGGAAAACCTTGGAGTTTTCCAAGAAATCCTGGGGTGGGGGATGGAGGTCTCCAAGGTAGAGCTGATCCCACCAAGGGTTTTCCAAAACCATTTTGGGAGAAGTGGGAATGCGGCCTCTGAGCTGGGTCTCAGGGGTGGAAGAGGGATCTCCAACATTCCCAAGGCCAACGGGAGCCGGAGGAGCCCTTGACTGACTCTGCAGACCAGGAATCTCCCCAGAGGTGGTCATGGATCTTCTCCCTGGTTTTGGGTCCTTAGGAACCAAGAGCGGATCCCAGAACTGACCATTCCCAGTTTTGGGATCTCGGGAACCATTCATGGATCCCAGAACTGCCCTTCCCAGTTTTGGGATCTCGGGAACCAACCATGGATCCCAGTACTGACCATTCCCAGTTTTGGGATCTCAGGAACCATTCATGGATCCCAGAACTGCCCTTCCCAGTTTTGGGATCTCGGGAACCATTCATGGATCCCAGAACTGCCCTTCCCAGTTTTGGGATCTTGGGAACCAACCATGGATCCCAGAACTGCCCTTCCCAGTTTTGGGTCCTTGGGAACCATTCATGGATCCCAGAACCGACCTCCCTATTTTTGGGATCTCAGGAACCATTCATGGATCCCAGAACTGACCATTCCTAGTTTTGGGTCCTTGGGAACCAACCATGGATCCCAGAACCGACCTCCCTATTTTTGGGATCTCAGGAACCATTCATGGATCCCGGAACTGCCCTTCCCATTTTTGGGCTCTCCGGACCTCATCCATGGATCCCAGAACTCACGGAAAAGTCGGCGTCCTCGGCCCGTAGATGATCCGCGATGTACTGCACCCCTTCCAGGGCCTTCAGAATCCTGGGAGACAGCGCCAAGCCCTGCTCCGAGCCTTCCTCCTCCTCCTCCTCCTCCTCCTCCTTCTCCTCCTCCTTCCCCTTGGATAATCCCCGGGATGCCGAGCCCCCGGGTGCCCTCCCAGCTTGGCCGTAGCGGAACTGGGTTTCCTGGGTGTGGGATTCCACGGAATGGCCGGGATGGCTCGGATAGGTCTTCTCCTCTTCCTCCTCCTCCTCCTCTTCCTCTTCCTCCTCCTCCTCCTCTTCCCACTTGTCATCCACGTCGGTCTCCAGCCAACACCGGGACGTGCTGAGCCGCGTCCCCGGGAGGTCGTATTGTCCCCCCGTTTCCTCGGGGGGCAGCAGCGCCGGCGGCCTCTTCATGAAGAGCCAGCGCGGGATAAAATCCAGGAAAAAACTCCGGACCCAGCGCGGCATGGTGTGGGTGCTGGGCGAGCGGTGGTGGACGTTGAGCACGAAGACGGTGATGATGATGGAGAGGGTGACGAAGATCATGGTGAAGAGCAGGTACTCCCCGATCAGCGGGATGACCAGCGAGGTGGACGGGATGATCTCGGTGATGAGCAGCAGGAAGACGGTGAGGGACAGCAGCACGGAGATGCAGAGCGTGATCTTCTCGCCGCAATCCGAGGGCAGGTAGAAGACCAGGACGGTGAGGCAGGAGATGAGGAGACACGGAATGATGAGGTTGATGGTGTAGAAGAGCGGCAGGCGCCGGATGACGAAGTAGAAGGTGATGTCGGGGTAGATCTCCGTGCAGCAGTCGTATTTCTTGGAATTGTAGGTGCCGATGGCGTTGATGATGGCCCACTCGCCGCTCTCCCAGTAGTCCTTGAGGTCCACGTGGTGGTCCATGTTCTCCAGGTCGATCTTGGCCTTGTCGTAGGTCCAGGAGCCGAACTTCATCTTGCAGTTCTGCTGGTCGAAGGGGAAGAAGGTGACGTCGATGCTGCAGGAGCTCTTGTAGATGGCCGGTGGCACCCACTTGACCGTCCCGTCCCAGAACAGGTGGGCCTTGGTCATGTGGGTCACCGCGAACTCCCCGTCGGCGCTGGAAAGCAGGGAATGGGCAGGTCAGGTTTTTCCCTAGGAATGGGATGGGATGGGATGGGATGGGATGGGATGGGATGGGATGGGATGGGATGGAGATGCCATTGGAGAGCAGGTGAGCCTTGGTCATGTGGGTCACCATGAACTCCCCGTCAGCGCTGGAAAGCAGGGAATGGTCAGGTCAGGTTTTTCCCTAGGAATGAGGATGGGATGGGATGGGATGGGATGGGATGGGATGGGATGGGATGGGATGGGATGGGATGGGATGGGATGGGATGGGATGGGATGGGATGGGATTGGATGGGATGGGATGGGATGGGATGAATTGGATTGGGATGGGATGAGATGGAGATGGCATCAGAGAACAGGTGGGCTTTGGTCATGTGGGTCACCGTGATCTCCCCGTCGGTGCTGGAAAGCAGGGAATGGTCCAGTCAGGTTTTTCCCTAGGAATGGGGATGGGATGAGCCTTGGTTGGAGGTGCTGGGGAGTTGCTGGAGAAGAGATGGGATGGGATGGGATGGGATGGGATGGGATGGGATGGGATGGGATGGAGATGCCATTGGAGAGGAGGTGAGCCTTGGTCATGTGGGTCACCGTGATCTCCCCGTCAGCGCTGGAAAGCAGGGAATGGGCAGGTCAGGTTTTTCCCTAGGAATGGGGTTGGGATGGGATGGGATGGGATGAATTGGATTGGGATGGGATGAGATGGAGATGGCATCAGAGAACAGGTGGGCTTTGGTCATGTGGGTCACCGTGATCTCCCCGTCGGCGCTGGAAAGCAGGGAATGGTCCAGTCAGGTTTTTCCCCTAGGAATGGGGATGGGATGAGCCTTGGTTGGAGGTGCTGGGGAGTTGCTGGAGAAGAGATGGGATGGGATGGGATGGGATGGGATGGGATGGGATGGGATGGGATGGAGATGCCATTGGAGAGGAGGTGAGCCTTGGTCATGTGGGTCACCGTGATCTCCCCGTCGGCGCTGGAAAGCAGGGAATGGGCAGGTCAGGTTTTTCCCTAGGAATGGGGTTGGGATGGGATGGGATGGGATGAATTGGATTGGGATGGGATGAGATGGAGATGGCATCAGAGAACAGGTGGGCTTTGGTCATGTGGGTCACCGTGAACTCCCCATTGGCGCTGGAAAGCAGGGAATGGTCCAGTCAGGTTTTTCCCTAGGAATGGGGATGGGATGAGCCTTGGTTGGAGGTGCTGGGGAGTTGCTGGAGAAGAGATGGGATGGGATGGGATGGGATGGGATGGGATGGGATGGAGATGCCATTGGAGAGCAGGTGAGCCTTGGTCATGTGGGTCACCATGAACTCCCCGTCAGCGCTGGAAAGCAGGGAATGGTCAGGTCAGGTTTTTCCCTAGGAATGAGGATGGGATGGGATGGGATGGGATGGGATGGGATGGGATGGATGGGATGGGATGGGATGGGATGAATTGGATTGGGATGGGATGAGATGGAGATGGCATCAGAGAACAGGTGGGCTTTGGTCATGTGGGTCACCATGATCTCCCCGTCGGTGCTGGAAAGCAGGGAATGGTCCAGTCAGGTTTTTCCCTAGGAATGGGGATGGGATGAGCCTTGGTTGGAGGTGCTGGGGAGTTGCTGGAGAAGAGATGGGATGGGATGGGATGGGATGGGATGGGATGGGATGGAGATGCCATTGGAGAGCAGGTGAGCCTTGGTCATGTGGGTCACCGTGATCTCCCCGTCGGCACTGGAAAGCAGGGAATGGGCAGGTCAGGTTTTTCCCTAGGAATGGGGTTGGGATGGGATGGGATGGGATGGGATGAATTGGATTGGGATGGGATGAGATGGAGATGGCATCAGAGAACAGGTGGGCTTTGGTCATGTGGGTCACCGTGATCTCCCCGTCGGTGCTGGAAAGCAGGGAATGGTCCAGTCAGGTTTTTCCCTAGGAATGGGGATGGGATGAGCCTTGGTTGGAGGTGCTGGGGAGTTGCTGGAGAAGAGATGGGATGGGATGGGATGGGATGGGATGGGATGGGATGGGATGGGATGGAGATGCCATTGGAGAGCAGGTGAGCCTTGGTCATGTGGGTCACCGTGATCTCCCCGTCGGCGCTGGAAAGCAGGGAATGGTCCAGTCAGGTTCTTCCCTAGGAATGGGATGGGATGAGCCTTGGTTGGAGGTGCTGGGGAGTTGCTGGAGAAGAGATGGGATGGGATGGGATGGGATGGATGATGGGATGGGATGGGATGGAGATGCCATTGGAGAGCAGGTGAGCCTTGGTCATGTGGGTCACCGTGATCTCCTCGTCGGCACTGGAAAGCAGGGAATGGGCAGGTCAGGTTTTTCCCTAGGAATGGGGTTGGGATGGGATGGGATGGGATGAATTGGATTGGGATGGGAATGAGATGGAGATGGCATCAGAGAACAGGTGGGCTTTGGTCATGTGGGTCACCGTGATCTCCCCGTCGGTGCTGGAAAGCAGGGAATGGTCCAGTCAGGTTTTTCCCTAGGAATGGGGATGGGATGAGCCTTGGTTGGAGGTGCTGGGAGTTGCTGGAGAAGAGATGGGATGGGATGGGATGGGATGGGACGGGACGGGACTGATGGGATGGAGATGGCATCAGAGAACAGGTGAGCCTTGGTCATGTGGGTCACCATGAACTCCCCGTCAGCGCTGGAAAGCAGGGAATGGGCAGGTCAGGTTTTTCCCTAGGAAATGGGGATGGGATGGGATGGGATGGTTGGGATGGGTTAAAGGGATGGGATGGGATGGGATGGGTTAAAGGGATGGGTTAAAGGGCTGGGATGGGATGGGTTAAAGGGATGGGAAGGGATGGGTTAAAGGGATGGGATGGGTTAAAGGGATGGGATGGGTTGATGGGATGGGATGGGTAAAGGGATGGGATGGGTTAAAGGGATGGGATGGGATGGGATTGGTTAAAGGGATGGGATGGGATGGGATGGGATTGGTTGATGGGATGGGATGGGATGGGATGGGATTGGTTAAAGGGATGGGATGGGATGCAGGAATGGAATGGATCATGTGACCTGCAGGAATGAGGATGGGAAAGGAAGGGAAGGGGAGAGAAGGGGAAGGGGAATTTCCATCTTTCCCAGGAATTCTCCATCCCGGCAGCGTCACTCACTTGTTGTACAGGACGATATCCGGGATCCAGATCATTTCGGAGGGCACCCGGATGGACGTGACGTTGTCGTACTCGCCGGATCCCAGCGCAGTTTGTAGTCACTCCATTCCTGCCAGGACACACGGAGCAGATCCATGGAGATCCATCCACCAAACCACCCTGGCCGGAGTCATTCCCAAATCCCATTCCCGGATCGGGACCAGCTCCTACCTGCTTCAGCCAGACGTTGGTGGTCATCATTTGGTTCTTCTCATCCTGCGGTGGGAAAGAGGGATGAGGCGGGATGAGATCCCGAGGGAATGTCCTGGCCACGCCTCGTCCCTAAATTCCAGCTTTCCTCGGGATCGGCTCCCGCTGCCAGCCCAAGGAAGAGTTTTCCTGGGATATCTGGTCACTAGAGGGCAGCAGGGAATGGCTTCTGGCAGGGAACGGCTCGGGGGGAGGGAGGGGATGGTCAAGGATCGAGGGATGGGGATAGGGGGATAGAGGGATATAGGGATAGAGGGATAAAGGGAGATAGGGGGATAGGGGGATATAGGGATCTGGATAGGGGGATATAGGGATAGGGGGATAGGGGGATAGGGGGATATAGGGATCTAGATAGGGGGATATAGGGATAGGGGATATAGGGATAGGGTGATATAGGGATAGGGGGATATAGGGATCTAGATAGGGGGATATAGGGATAGGGGGGATAGGGGGATAGGGGGATATAGGGATCTAGATAGGGGGATATAGGGATAGGGGGATATAGGGATATAGGGATAGAGGGATAAAGGGAGATAGGGGGATAGGGGGATATAGGGATCTGGATAGGGGGATATAGGGATAGGGGGATAGGGGGATATAGGGATAGGGGGATATAGGGATCTAGATAGGGGGATATAGGGATAGGGGGATAGGGGGATAGGGGGATATAGGATCTAGATAGGGGGATATAGGGATAGGGGATATAGGGATGGGGGGATAAACGGATAGGGGGATGGGAGATATAGGGATAGGGGGATAAAGGGATAGGGGGATAGAGGGATATGGATAGGGGGATAAAGGGATAGGGGGATATAGGGATAGAGGGATAGGGGGATGGGGGATGTAGGGATAGGGGGATGGGGGATATAGGGATAGGGGGATATAGGGATAGGGGGATAGAGGGATAGGGGGATAGAGGGATATAGGGATAGAGGGATAGGGGGGATGAAGGGATAGGGGGATGGGGGATAGGGGGATATAGGGATAGAGGGATATAGGGATAGGGGGATAGGGGGGATGAAGGGATAGGGGGATGGGGGATAGGGGGATATAGGGATAGAGGGATAGGGGGATGGGGGATAGGGGGATATAGGATAGAGGGATATAGGGATAGAGGGATAGGGGGATGGGGGGATATAGGGATAGAGGGATATAGGGATAGAGGGATAGGGGGATAAAGGGATAGGGGGGATAAAGGGCTAGGGGGATGGTGGGTATAGGGGGATATGGGGATAGGGGGATATAGGGATAGGGGGGATGGGGATAGAGGGATAGGGGGATATAGGGCTAGGGGGATAAAGGGATAGGGGGATAGTGGGATGGGGGATAGAGGGATAGGGGGATAGGGGGATGGAGGGATAGGGGGATATAGGGATAGGGGAATGGGGAATAGAGGGATAGAGGGATCTGGATAGGGGGATAGAGGGATCTGGATAGGGGGATAAAGGGATAGGGGGATAGACAGATATAGGGATAAAAGGATAGGGGATGGGGGATAAAGGGATGAGGAACAGGGTATAGAGGGAGGGAGGGAGGGGTGGATGGAGGGATAAAGGGATAAAAGGATAGGGAATAGGGGGATAGAGGGATAAAGGGATGGGGATAGGGGGATCTGGATAGGGGATAAAGGGATAGGGGGATAGACAGATATAGGGATAAAAGGATAGGGGATGGGGGGATAAGGGGATAAAGGGATGAGGAACAGGGGATGGATGGATGGATGGAGGATGGATGGAGGGATGGATGGAGGGATGGATGGATGGAGGGATGGATGGATGGATGGAGGGATGGATGAGGATGGATGGATGGAGGGGATGGATGGAGGGATGGATGGAACCATGGACTGGAACCATGGATGGATGGATGGAGGGAGGGATGGAATGGAAGGATGGATGGATGATGGACGGAGGGATGGATGGATGGATGGATGGAGGGATGGATGGAATGGATGGAGGGATGGATGGAGGGATGGATGGAACCATGGATGGAACCATGGATGGATGATGGAGGGAGGGATGGATGGAGGGATGGATGGATGGCTGGAGGGAGGGATGGATGGAGGGAGGGATGGAGGGAGGGAGGGATGGAGGGATGGAGGGATGGAGGGATGGATGGATGGAGGGAGGGATGATGGAGGAGGGCTGGATGGGCAGGGATGGATGGAGGGATGGATGGAGGGAGGGATGGATGGAGGGATGGAGGGAGGGATGGATGGAGGATGGATGGAGGGATGGATGGAACCATGGATGGAACCATGGATGGATGGATGGAGGGAGGGATGGATGGAGGGATGGATGGATGGATGGAGGGAGGGATGGATGGAGGGAGGGATGGAGGGAGGGAGGGATGGAGGGAGGGATGGAGGGATGGAGGGATGGAGGGATGGATGGAGGGATGGAGGGATGGATTGAGGGAGGGATGGATGGAGGGATGGATGGAGGGATGGAGGGATGGGATGGAGGGACTGGATGGATGGAGGGATGGATGGAGGGAGGGATGGAGGGAGGGATGGATGGAGGGAGGGATGGATGGAGGGAGGGATGGAGGGATGGATGGAGGGATGGATGGGGGATGGAGGGATGGAGGGATGGTTGGAGGGAGGGATGGATGGAGGGATGGATGGAGGGATGGAGGGATGGATGGAGGGATGGATGGATGGAGGGATGGAGGGATGGATGGAGGAGGGAGGTTGGAGGGAGGGATGGATGGAGGGATGGAGGGATGGATGGATGGAGGGATGGATGGAGGGATGGATGGAGGGAGGGAGGGATGGAGGGAGGGAGGGATGGAGGGAGGGATGGAGGGAGGGAGGGATGGATGGAGGGATGGATGGAGGGATGGATGGAGGGATGGATGGATGATGGAGGGAGGGAATGGAGGGATGGAGGGATGGATGGAGGGTAGGGATGGAGGAGGGAGGGATGGAGGGATGGATGGAGGGATGGAGGGATGGAGGGATGGATGGATGGAGGGAGGGATGGATGGAGGGAGGGATGGAGGGAGGGATGGATGGAGGGGATGGATGGAGGGAGGGAGGGATGGATGGATGGATGGAGGGATGGATGGAGGGAGGAGGGATGGATGGTGGGAGGGATTGGAGGGATGATGAATGGATCCATGGATGGAGGGATGGATGGAGGGATGGATGGAGGGATGGATGGACAAATGGCTGGACAGACAATCCCAGAGGTTCCCAAGGCAGGAGGATGCCGGATAAGGACATGGACGGGATGAAACCCGGCCGTTTTTCCTGGTTGGGGGAAAGAAAGGATCGGGATGGAGAGCAGGGATGCAGATTCCCGGCTCCTTGGAGGCCTGTGGTCCTGCTGGAAAAGGCCACATTCCAGGCCAGGCTGGACGGGGCTTGGAGCAGCCTGGGATAGGGGAAGGTGTCGGGGTTGGAATGGGATGGGATTGAAGGTCCCTTCCCACCCAAAGCATTCCGGGATCTGGGATTCCATGGAGCTGCTGGGATGGCTCCAGGCTGGGGTTCTGATTCCCAGCACACAAATCCCGTGGGATGCAGCTCCAAGGGATTCAAGGATCCAGGGAATCCTCGGAGCCGCTTCCCGAGCCTGAAGGGGCTCCAGGAGAGCTGGGATTTGGGATAAAGGCCGGAGGGGCAGGAGGCAGGGAATGGCTTCCCAGTGGGAAAGGGGAGCTCGGGCTGGGATCTTGGGAAGGAATTCGCGGCTGGGCTGGAATTCCCAGGGAATGGCCGGATCCCTGGCAGTGTCCAAGGAAAGGCTGGAGCAGCCTGGGATCATCGGGGCAGGTGCCGGCCTTGGAATGGGATGGGATTGAAGCTGCGTGGATCCCAGCCAAAGCATTCCGGGATTGTGGGATGCAGGAGGCTCCGAATCCATGGCCAGGGGTTTTTCTGGAAGTCGGGGATGGGAAAGGGAAGGGAGAGCCTTCCTGGAGTGCCGAGATTCCCAGGGAAGGGCCTGGAGGCCGGAATTCCTTCCCGCAGAGGAGTCGGGCTGGGGCTGGATCCAATGGCAGGCTGGGAGAGGCGGGAATGGAGGGATTTCCTGGGAAAGGGGAGCTCGGGCTGGGATCTTGGGAAGGGATTCCCGGCTGCGCTGGAATTCCCAGGGAATGCCCGGCTGCCCCTGGATCCCACCTGGGGTATCCAAGGATGGATTTGAACCACCCTGGCATCGTGGCAGCTATCGGGCTTGGATCGGAATTCTTCGGGATTGAAGGTCCTTTCCCACCCAAACCATTCCGGAATGGGGGAATGCCAACCTCCCCTCAGTCCGGCAGCCCGGTGGGAGCAGCCGGAATCCCAAATCCCGGGAATTACGCACCACGTCGATGAGCTGGGCGATGGAGAGGCCGAAGCGGACGATGACCACGTCGGAAGTGTTGGGAACGGGCCGGGACCAGCGGTTGTATCCGAAAAAAGGCGCTTGAAGAGCCGATCCTCCGCGTGGCTCCCGCGCTGGCCGCCGGCTGTGAGAATTCGGGAATTTGGGAATTCGGGAATTCACCCCCTCCCGGATCCATCCCTGCTCCTCACCGGGAGCTCTCCCAGTTCCCCCCCCTGCTGCCCTTACTGGTGCCACTGGTTTGGCTCTGGGAGGGGCGGGGTGAGCCCGGCCTGGGGATGGATGCGGCTTTTCCGGAGGGCATTCCCGAGGTTGGGATGGGAAGGAGTTTTCCTGAAATTCCTCGGTGCCCTCGGCTGCTGCGTCGCTGCCCGGCCTCGCTCGTGGCAAGGATCCATAAATTTCCGGGAGAGAGCGGAGGGAGGGAAAAGGGATCCAGGAAAGGGGATGGAAAAGAGATGGAGAGAGGGATACAGGGATGGAAAAGGGAGGGAAAAGTATGGAGAAGGGATACAGGGATGGAAACGGGATGGAGAGAGGGATAAAGGGATGGAAAAGGGGTGGAGGGATGGAAAAGGGGATGGAAAACAGATGGAGGGCAGGATGGAAAAAGGAGGGAAAAGGGATGGAGGGAAAAGAAGATGGAAAAGGGAGGGAGGGAGAGAGAGATGGAGAAGGGAGGGAGGAACGGAGGGATAAAGGGATGGAAAAGGGATCCAGGGAAAGGGGATGGAAAAGGGATGGGAAAGGGATGAGGGAAAAGGGGATACAGGGATAGAAAAGGGAGGGAAAAGGATGGAAATGGGATACAGGGATGGAAATGGGATGGAGAGAGGGATAAAGGGATGGGAAAGGGAAACAGGGATGGGAAAGGGATACAGGAAAGGGATACAAGGAAAAGGGGATGGATAAAGGGATGGAGGGAGGGATAAAGGGATGGGAAAGGGAGGGAAAAGGGAGGGGAAAAGGATAGAAAATGGATACAGAGATGGAAAATGGATGGAGAGAGGATAAAGGGATGGGAAAGGGATGGAGGGACGGAAAAAGGATCCAGGGATGGATAAAGGGATGGAAAATGATACAAGGAGGGCGGGATGGGAAAGGAAGGGATGGATACAGGGATGAGAAAGGGATGGGAAAGGGATGGAAAATGGAGAGAGGGAAGGAGGGATGGAAAAGGGATGAAGGGATGGAAAAGGGGATGGAAAACGGAGGGCAGGATGGAAGAGGGAGGGAGAGAGGGATGGAAAAGGGATGGAAAAGGGATGGAGAAGGGAATACAGGGATGGAAAAGGGATAGAGGGATGGGAAAGGGATCCAGGGAAAGGGATACAAGGAAAAGGGGATGGATAAAGGGATGGAGGGAGGGATAAAGGGATGGGAAAGGGATGGAAAAGGGAGGGAAAAGGATGGAAAAGGGAGGGGAAAGGATGGAAAATGGATACAGGGATGGAAAATGGATGGAGAGAGGGATAAAGGGATGGGAAAGGGATGGAGAGAGGAATAAAGGGATGGAAAGGGATGGAAAAGGAAGGGGAAAGGATGGAAAAGGAGGGGAAAGGATGGAAAAGGGAGGGGAAAGGATGGAAAAGGGATACAGGGATGGAAAATGGATGGAGAGAGGGATAAAGGGATGGGAAAGGGATGGAGGGACGGAAAAAGGATCCAGGGATGGATAAAGGGATGGAAAAGGATACAAGGAGGGCGGGATGGGAAAGGGAAGGGATGGATACAGGGATGGGAAAGGGATGGGAAAGGGATACAGGGAGGGGAGGAATGGAAAAGGGATGGAGAGAGGGATAAAAGAGATGGAAAAGGGATGGAAAATGGAGGGAGGGAGGAGAGAGGGAGGGAGAGAGGGAGGGAGGGATGGAAAAGGGATGGAAAATGGAGAGAGGGAGGGAGGGACGGAAAAGGGATGAAGGGATGGAAAAGGGGATGGAAAACAGATGGAAGGCGGGATGGAAAAGGGATCCAAGGAAAAGGGGATGGAAAAGAGATGGAGAGAGGGATACAGGGATGGAAAAGGGAGGGAAAAGTATGGAAAAGGGATCCAGGGATGGAAACGAGATGGAGAGAGGGATAAAGGGATGGGAAAGGGATCCAGGGAAAGGGGATGGAAAAGGGATGGGAAAGGGATGGAGGGAAAAGGGGATACAGGGATGGAAAAGGGAGGGAAAAGGATGGAGAAGGGATCCAGGGATGGAAACGGGATGGAGAGAGGGATAAAGGGATGGAAAAGGGATGGAGGGATGGGAAAGGGATACAAGGAAAAGGGGATGGATAAAGGGATGGAGGGAGGGATGAAGGGATGGGAAAGGGAGGGAAAAGGATGGAAAAGGGAGGGGAAAGGACGGAAAATGGATACAGGGATGGAAAATGGATGGAGAGAGGGATAAAGGGATGGGAAAGGGATGGAGGGACGGAAAAAGGATCCAGGGATGGATAAAGGGATGGAAAAGGATACAAGGAGGGCGGGATGGGAAAGGGGATGGGAAACAGAGGAAGGGAGGAATGGAAAAGGGATGGAAAAGGGAGGGATGGATACAAGGATGGAAAGGGATGGAAAAGGGATGGAAAAGGGATGGAAAAGGGATGGAGGGATGGGAAAGGGATACAAGGAAAAGGGGGATGGATAAAGGGATGGAGGGAGGGATGAAGGGATGGGAAAGGGAGGGAAAAGGATGGAAAAGGGAGGGGAAAGGACGGAAAATGGATACAGGGATGGAAAATGGATGGAGAGAGGGATAAAGGGATGGGAAAGGGATGGAGGGACGGAAAAAGGATCCAGGGATGGATAAAGGGATGGAAAAGGATACAAGGAGGGCGGGATGGGAAAGGGGATGGGAAACAGAGGAAGGGAGGAATGGAAAAGGGATGGAAAAGGGAGGGATGGATACAAGGATGGAAAGGGATGGAAAAGGGATGGAAAAGGGATGGAAAAGGGATACGGGGAGGGAGGGCTCTGCGCGACCCAAGACTCGCGGTCCAGGCGGCTTTTCCCGGGAATTCGGCTGGGAACGCGGCCCCCCAACCCAGCCCAAACCCCTTCCAAGCTTTTCCCGCCGTCGGAAAGGCCCCGGGGTCGCATTTTAGCCGGGAATTCGTCTGAATTCCCAAAAAACCTGAATTCATTGACCTGAAAGCCAGCCCCGGGGGGGGCGTTGGGTGGCCAGCTCATGGAATGTCGACGGAAAACCGAACCCAAATCCCATTTTTCTCCCCCGGCATTCCCAGATTTTGGAAGCGCAGGGGAGGGATGCGGGATTGCAGAGGCGCATTCCCTAAGGAAGGACCCCGAGGAGACCCCAAATTTTCCAGGTGGATCCAGAAGGAAACGAAGCCCATCCCAGCCTGGCTCGCGGGAAACCGGGAATTCACAACTCCCCTCCCTCTTCCCGAAGTTTTTGAGGAATTCCAGGAAGTCCAGGGAAAAACGGAGCCGTCCTTACCCGCCCGGAAGGTGAGGAAGCAGCACAGGAGGAGCGGGAAAATCCCATGGGAAAAGCATCCCGAGCTCCCCATGGATCCTCTCCTTGGAGCAGCCGGAAAATCCCCCTTGGAAATGGCGCCAAGGAAGCTCAGCGGGAACGGCCCCGGCGAGGGAATTCCGGCGGCGTTTCCATGGATTTGGGCCGGGATGCGGCCGGATCGGGATGCGCTGCCGAGTCACCGATCCCGGATTTTATTCCTGGAAAACAACGGAGAGCGGCGCTGCCGCCGGAATGTCCCCCGGGATGTCCTCGAGGCCATTCCAAAGCTTCTCCAGGCGGGAGCAGCGCTTGGAGAGGAAAAGATTCCCAAAAAATCTGCTTTGCGCTCCTTGGGGAAGGGGGAAATCCAGGGATTTGCTGCTCTGCATGGATCCCGGTTTTCCAGGGATTCTCCATCCATCCATGGATCGGGGGGATTCCCGCCCCCCGGCACAGCAAATCCCTGGAAAAGGAGGAATCTCTTCCCTGCAGAGGCTCCGGAATCCGCTCCCAAGGTGACTTTCCCACACCCTTCCCATTCCAGGATGTTCCTGGGAATCACGGAGTGCTTTGGGTGGGAAGAGACCTTGGAGATCCCGGGAATTCCACGGGCAGGGACGATTTTCCCGCTTCCCTTTCCCACGGTTTTTTTTATCCCCTCGGGGTTCAATTCCTGCTGGGAATGGAAAGGGATGAAAAAAAACCCCCACGGAGCCTTCCCGGCTCCCTCCTCATCCTCGGCGCCGTTTTCCGGGATACCGGGATGATGGAGGGGTTGGAAAAACAGCAGGAAAAGCGTCGTCCACGGAGGGGAAAATGACGGGATGGGCCTCTCCGGGATGAGATGTTGGAATATTCCCGAGGGGAGCTGCTGCCGCTCCAGCGGGAATTCCGTGGGCTCCGGAGGAGGTTGGAGAGGGATGATCCAAGGGGATTGGAGGGAGGGAGAGGATCCCGCCGGGAATGCGCAGCCATGGATGGAGCTGGGATGGGGACGGATGAAGGGTGGGAATTGGGATGGATGGAGGGAGGGGGGGGGGGAGACGGCACCGATCCCAAATCCCAAATCCCAAATCCCAAATCCCAAATCCCAAATCCTGCTGCTTCCTTGCTCCCAACTCTCTCCGCATCCCCTGCAAAAATTCCTGCCCTTCGGAGCTGTTCCAGGGCTTTTCCAAGGGTTTTTCCAAAGCTTTTCCAAGGTTTTTTCTTCATCCCACATCCCTTTCCATCCCCTGCAAAAATTCCTGCCCCTCCAAGCTTTTCCAGGCTTTTTCAGGGCTTTTCCAGGGCTTTTCCAGGGTTTTTCCTTGCTCCCACATCCCTCTCCATCCCCTGTAAAAAATTCCTGCCCTTCAGAGCTGTTCCGGGGCTTTTCCAGGACTTTTCCCAAGGTTTTTCCTTGATCCCACATCCCTCTCCATCCCCTGTAAAAATTCCTGCCCTTCGGAGCTTTTCCAGGGCTTTCCAAGGCTTTTCCAAGATTTTTCCTTGCTCCCACATCCCTCTCCCTTCCCTGTAAAAATTCCTGCCCTTCGGAGCTGTTCCAGGGCTTTTCCAAGGGTTTTTCCAAAGCTTTTCCAAGGTTTTTTTCTTCATCCCACATCCCTCTCCATCCCCTGCAAAAATTCCTCCCCCTCCAAGCTTTTCCAGGGTTTTTCCACGGATTTTCCAGGGCTTTTCCAAGGCTTTTCCAGGATTTTTCCTTCATCCCACATCCCTCTCCATTCCCTGCCACAATTCCTCCCCCTCCAAGCTTTTCCAAGGCTTTTTCAGGGCTTTTCCAAGGATTTTTCCTTCATCCCACATCCCTCTCCATCCCCTGCCACAATTCCTGCCCCTCAAGGCTTTTCCAGGGCTTTTCCAAGGCTTTTCCAGGATTTTTCCTTGCTCCCACATCCCTCTGCATCCCCAGCCACAATTCCTCCCCCTCAAGGCTTTTCCAAGGCTTTTCCAGGGCTTTTCCAGGATTTTTCCTTCATCCCACATCCCTCTCCGTTCTCTGCCACAATTCCTCCCCCTCCAAGCTTTTCCAAGGCTTTTCCAAGGTTTTTCCTTGCTCCCACATCCGTCTGCATCCCCTGCAAAGATTCCTGCCCCTCGAAGCTTTTTCCAGTGCTTTTTCCAAGGCTTTTCCAAGGCTTTTCCTTGCTCCCACATCCCTCTCCCTTCCCTGTAAAAATTCCTGCCCCTCGAAGCTGTTCCAAGGCTTTCCCAAGGCTTTTCCAAGGCTTTTCCAAGGTTTTCCAGCGGCAAGCAGCAGCGCTGGCCGATCCCAGCCCTCCTCCCTGCCCTTCCCTCCAGCCCTGCCTCGCATTCCCGCATCCCAAGGATTTCCCGGCTGGATTTTCCCCCTCCCCAGCTGCACTCGCAGCCCCTCCGCGCCTGGAAAACGCCATTCCCCGCTTTCCCGAGCACTTTCCCGGCGGGATGCGCAGCCCTGCCCCGGGCTGGATCCAAGGAAAAGCTGGAAAAGCTCCCGCCATCAACCAAGGAAGCGGCGAAGGAAAAACCGGGAATTTCTGGGATTTCAAAGCGGTCACAGGGAGGGATTTGAGGGAATTTCGGGAATTTTTAAACGGGAACTTCCAGCCGAGCTGGGAAAGTTTCCCTCTCCAGCGCTTCCCGAGCATTCCCGGCGCTCCGCAAAGAGCTGGAATGCCGGCGATTCGCCAGGAAAATCCCAGTTTTTCCTCCTTTCCCACCCTCGGGAATCCAAGGAATCTCCTTACCTGCATTCCAGCTGGGATCGGGAGGCGGGATCGGGATGCGGCGCCCGCCGAGCGCTCCCGGCCAAAATCTGGGATCGGATCGGGAGAGGGAGGGAGCGGAGCGGAGTCCGGGAGGGCGGGGACGGCGAGGGAGGAGGGAAAATCCTGGAAAAGCTGGGAAGGAGGGGAAGGATCGGGGGAGGAGGGAGGGGAAGGACCGGGAAGTGCTGGGAAAGGATGGAATTGGCGGGGATTTTTGGGAATGGGATGAGGAGAGGGAAGGGGGGGTTGGGAATCGTGGGAAAAGTGGGAATTGGCGGGGATTTTTGGGGAAAAGACCGGGAATGGGATGGGGGGAAGGGAAGGGGGGGGTTGGGAATCATGGAAGGGATGGAATTGGCGGGGATTTTTGGGGAATGGGATGGGGAGAGGGAAGGGGGGGTTGGGAATTGTGGGAAAAGGATGGAATCCTGGGGTTTTTTGGGATTGGGATGAGGAGAGGGGGGTTGGGAATCATGGAAAGGATGGAATTGGCGGGGATTTTTGGGAATGGGATGAGGGAGAGGGAAGCGGGGGTTGGGAATTTTGGGAAAAGTGGGAATTGGCGGGGATTTTTTGGGGGGGGAATGGGATGGGGAGAGGGAAGGGGGGTTGGGAATTGTGGGAAAAGGATGGAATTGGCGGGGATTTTTGGGAATGGGATGGGATGAGGGAAGGGGGGGTTGGGAATTTTGGGAAAGGATGGAATCCTGGGGTTTTTTTGGGATTGGGATGAGGAGGAGGGGGGTTGGGAATCATGGAAAGGATGGAATTGGCGGGGATTTTTGGGAATGGGATGAGGAGAGGGAAGCGGGGGTTGGGAATTTTGGGAAAAGTGGGAATTGGCGGGGATTTTTTGGGAATGGGATGGGGAGAGGGAAGGGGGGGTTGGGAATTTTGGGAAAGGATGGAATCCTGGGGTTTTTTGGGAATGGGATGAGGAGAGGGAAGGGGGGGTTGGGAATTGTGGGAAAAGTGGGAATTGGCGGGGGTTTTTTTGGGAATGGGATGAGGAATTCGGGAAGGGGGGTTGGAACGGGAATATTTTGGGAATGGGAAGGAATTTTCCCTCTGGGAGACACCGATGGGGTGGGAACAGGGATTGGGAACGGGAATATTTTGGGAATTTCCTCCTCCATTGAATTCCCGCCGAGGAAACCCGGGAATGCCATTCCCAGCTCCCTGAGGGCCCTTCCCGAGGATTCGCTTTCCCTTTCCCTTGGAAAATGAGGGAAGAGGCGGATCCAGGCCCCTGGAATTGCTCCGGGTTGATCCCGATGCCCACGGATGCCAAATTCCATCAATCCCACCCCGGTTTTTTTGGGATTGTGGCTGCTCCGGGATCCCTGGAATTGTCCGGATGCCAAATTCCATCAATCCCACCCCGGTTTTTTTTGGGATTGTGGCTGCTCCGGGATCCCTGGAATTGTCCGGATGCCAAATTCCATCAATCCCACCCCGGTTTTTTTTTTGGGATTGTGGCTGCTTCGGGATCCCTGGAATTGTCCGGATGCCAAATTCCATCAATCCCACCCCAGTTTTTTGGGAATGCGGCCTGCTCCGGGATCCCTGGAATTGTCCGGATGCCAAATTCCATCAATCCCCCCACCCCTGGATTTTTTGGGATTGTGGCTGCTCCGGGATCCCTGGAATTGTCCGGATGCCAAATTCCATCAATCCCACCACCCCTGGATTTTTTGGGATTGTGGCTGCTCCGGGATCCCTGGAATTGTCCGGATGCCAAATTCCATCAATTCCCCCAATTTTTTTGGGAATGTGGCTGCTCCGGGATCCCTGGAATTGTCCGGATGCCAAATTCCATCAATTCCCCCAATTTTTTTGGGATTGCGGCTGCTCCAGGATCCCTGGAATTGTCCGGATGCCAAATTCCATCAATCCCACCACCCCTGGTTTTTTTGGGATTGCGGCTTGCTCCGGGATCCCTGGAATTGTCCGGATGCCAAATTCCATCAATTCCCCCACCCCTGGATTTTTTGGGAATGCGGCTGCTCCGGGATCCCTGGAATTGTCCGGATGCCAAATTCCATCAATCCCACCCCTGGATTTTTTGGGATTGCGGCTGCTCGGGATCCCTGGAATTGTCCGATGCCAAATTCCATCAATCTCCCCACCCCTGGTTTTTTTGGGATTGTGGCTGCTCCGGGATCCCTGGAATTGTCCGGATGCCAAATTCCATCAATTCCCCCAATTTTTTTGGAATGTGGCTGCTCCGGGATCCCTGGAATTGTCCGGATGCCAAATTCCATCAATTCCCCCAATTTTTTTGGGAATGCGGCTGCTCCGGGATCCCTGGAATTGTCCGGATGCCAAATTCCATCAATCCCACCACCCCTGGTTTTTTTGGGATTGCGGCTGCTCCGGGATCCCTGGAATTGTCCGGATGCCAAATTCCATCAATTCCCCCACCCCTGGATTTTTTGGGAATGTGGCTGCTCCGGGATCCCTGGAATTGTCCGGATGCCAAATTCCATCAATCCCCCCACCCCTGGATTTTTTGGGAATGCGGCTGCTCCGGGATCCCTGGAATTGTCCGGATGCCAAATTCCATCAATCCCCCCACCCCTGGCATTTTTTTGGGATTGTGGCTGCTCCGGGATCCCTGGAATTGTCCGGATGCCAAATTCCATCAATCCCACCACCCCTGGATTTTTTGGGATTGTGGCTGCTCCGGGATCCCTGGAATTGTCCGGATGCCAAATTCCATCAATTCCCCCAATTTTTTTGGAATGCGGCTGCTCCGGGATCCCTGGAATTGTCCGGATGCCAAATTCCATCAATTCCCCCAATTTTTTTGGGATTGTGGCTGCTCCGGGATCCCTGGAATTGTCCAAGGAAAGCTTGGAGCGCCCTGGGCTAGCGGGAGGTGTCCCATGGAATGGGATGATCCATAAAGTCCCAAACCATTCCCTAATTCCATGATTTTTTAGAATTCCTTCCGTTTTGAA